>NW_009694999.1:6946-47104 GCF_000703405.1 Apaloderma vittatum | reverse complement strand
CCCCAAGCCTGTAGCGTTGCATGGGGTTGCCATGACCAAAATGCAGGACCCTATGCTTGTCTCTATTGAATTTCATACAGTTGGCCTGAGCCCAGCAATCCAGTCTCTCCAGGTCCCTCTGTAGAGCCTTTCTACCCTCCAGCACATCGACACTCCCTCCCATCTTGGTGTCATCTGCAAACTTGCTGAGGGTGCACTCAATCCCCTCATCAAGATCGTTGATGAATATGTTGAAGAGGAGCGGTCCCAGCACCAAGCCCTGAGGAACATCACTCATGACCTGCCGCCAACTGGATTTAACTCCATTGACCACAACTCTTTGGGCCCGGCCATCCAGCCAGTATTTCACCCAGCAGAGTATGCGCCCATCCAAGCCATGGGCAGCCAGCTTAGCCATGAGGATGTTGTGAGGGACGGTGTCAAAGGCCTTGCTGAAGTCCAGGTAAACTACATCGACAGCCTTTCCCTTATCCACTAAGCAGGTCACCCTGTTATAGAATGAGAATACATTTGTCAAGCAGGATCTGCCCTTCATGAATCCATGCTCGCTGGGCCTCATCTCCCTGTTGGCTTTTGTTTAAATGAGACTTTTTTTTAAATGAGACTTTTGTTTAAATGAGACTTCTAAGATTGCTCGTATAAAAAATGGTTTTATAAAAGTTACTTTGTTATGCTCCTTCACTCTTATTTTGAGTGAAGACTGAGAGGGAATTTCAAGGTATTTCTGAGCACAGGGGGTAATCCTTTTTCAGTCTCTTCCTCAAAAATGATGTAGCTCAGAAAATACCACTTTGCAAATTGTACATGCCTGATGATAAGATTATTCTCAATGTTGTTTACATAAAAGATAAACAGTATTAGTTTTAGGCTATTTTGGATTTCTTAGCCTTCTATTTGTTTAAAATACAGGACAGTTATTCTGATGTTGTTACAAAGTTTGAATAAGATTGTAGCCAGAATATAAATAAATCTGTACCTGAAGGAATATTCTCGTCTGCAAGATTGCTGAAAGGAAACTTTTTTTTCTCATTTGTTCATCTTCAGTTGAAAAAAACCCACCAACTTCTTTGTTACAGTGCTCATCATTTCTGTCATAGTCTCTAGTGTGCTTCATACAGTGTGATTCAAATTAACATGGATGCTGGAAATATGAGGTCTTCCTGAGTTTTGCTGCTATATCTGGAATTGAAGCCAGGGAGCATCAAGCTGACAGCGGGAGGACTGCTGGCCAATTATTTAATGAAGTTACTATACTAATTTAGAAGATTATGACCACAAAATTTCCTGACTGGATTGTTCTAGACTCCTTGGAGAAAACTGGCATACATACAGACACATTTTTGCCAGTGGTGGATTTTACAGAATCATAGAACAGCCCAGCTTGGAAGCATCCTTAAAAGATCATCTTGTCTAAACTTTCATGGGAAAGGGAGCAAAGATGAAATTATCTTGGCCACTGTTCAGTTGTGTCTTGAAAACCTTGAGTGATGAGTACTCCAACTCATTATGGTGATTGTTCCACTGTAAAAAATTATCAAGATGAAACTTCTTCTGGCATATCCTGTACCCGTTGCCCTTAGACCTCTTCATGTGGCTCCCTGTGAAGAGAGAGTTTCTATCACCTTTGTAGCTGCTGTTAAGTACTGGAATACTGTGAGGTCTCTGCTGAGCCTTTTCTTTTCCAGGAAGAAAAGACCTAGCTCCTGTACTTCCTCAGAGGGCAGGTTTTCCAGCACTTTGATAATCTTTAGTTTGCTCCTTTGGACTCTTTCCAGTGTGACTGTGTCTTTTTTGAATTTCAGGGGCTGTAATTGGACACAATACTCCAGGGTGCAGCCTGACAACCTCTGGGTAGAATGAGATGATCATACTCTGTCTCTATAAGTAACCCCTGTGGATGCAGCCCAGGATCTGATTTTCCTTTTTTTTCGCAGCAGTTCACAGCTGAGTTATGCTTAGCTTGTTGTCCAGCAACACCCCCAAGTTTTAGCAAGGCTCTTCCCAGCCACACACATCCTAGCCTGTAGTGGGCTCTTTGGTTATGTCATCTTTGCCCTTGTCTTTTTAAAACTGCATATAGTTCTTCCTAGCTTATCCATGTGCCTCTCTGTAAGGTGACTTTCCCTTCCAATATGTCCCCTTACCATCCATTTCAGTGTCATCAGCAAACTGTTTAGCAATAGTCTATATTTTCCCTGTCTTACTGGTCACATGTCTGAAGACATTTAATTGTTAATTTTTCCTTGTTTGGAGAAATGGTGTTGGACACATAGGATTATCTGCTGTAGGGTTCAATACATTTAATTGAATATGGAAATGTAAAATACTGACATACCACTTCCTGCTTGAAGAGCACTGTCATGAATGTAAGGTGCTCAGCCTGAAGTTCATTGCATGATCATATATTGAAAAACTAAAATCTATACTCATGGAAGGAGATCTTTCTGTCTTGGATTGAAAGATTTATAGCAACATCTGGGAGCAATTAGGAAGGTTTGTTTGTTCTTTGGAACATTTAGGGCTTTGTGTCTTTGTACAAAGCAAACGTGTTTAATGCCTTTCATTAGTAAATGCTTAGACTTGCCACAGTTTTGCAATTAGCATGGAAAGTGATAGCAAACTTTTTCTCTAAAATTTAATATTCCTCTACTAATGTTAATACAAGAGGAGTTCTCTATCCGTATTTCGAGACAGTACTCTATGTGAAAAATCTAAGTATACAAATTGAAATAAATACAACTTCAAGTTGTGAAGACCTTGACAGAAGGTCTCTTTAAAGGAAAAGTTCTCAAGCACAGCTGTGTCACATAAAGCAAACTGGTTTGGTTTGTTTTTAAATTGCAACATAAGGAGATTTCTGCATAGTTTTGTAAGACTGAATATTAGGCTCAGATTTATTTTGATTGTGAACAAATATTAACATTTTGAAGGACAAGTTTTAAAAACTGCTAGTCTAAAAAGACATCAGTACTGATTCTGTCTACATGTATGTAGAATATTGAATGACATTGTAGTGCATTTAGAGATTACTATTTGGAGAAAGACACAGAAAAAAAGTGAGGGTTATCTTCTTTTCTGCACCCAGATAAAGTGGATGTGTTCATTTAATGAAATCAGCTGCATTTGGTTAAAAAGAAAGGTACCTTTCAATTTCATTGAAGTACTCTGAATTTGATGAGTTCAGATTATTATTTAGGCTTCATTCCTAAAGAAAACCCATATGGGATATACTTGGACATATACAAATGAAGATGAGTAAAGTGACATTTTAAAATATTAAGCACTGTTGTAATGTGTATATTTACCAAATTTTAGTTTGTACATAATAAAATTCAGGAAAAATAAATTGGTATAAAATCAATGAGTTTTGTTAACTTTTGCATCATTGCTAGCAGTTCTCTGAGGCAATGTTCACAGTCCTTTCCAAAACTGTGAATCAAGATATGCATAATATGGTGCTTGAGTACAGGTGTATTGATAAACGAAAGATCAGACAAGAAAGGAGATTCTAGGAATAAAAATTGCAAGCAGATTTTCATGTTTTTAAATATACAGGTGTTTGCTTTTCTTCATCTTGTGGATACTACCATACGTTCCTTTTACTTTTGCTCAGAATAGCTGTGAAATAAAAATGTTTAGATAATCTATATGAAGTTTATTTAATGGTGTCCATTATGGAGTCAGAATGTCATGGACCTGTACTGAATTACAAGATCAAGGGAGAAAAATCAGTAGAGCAGTAGGCGATAGAGCACCATCAGGAGAGAATCTTTACTATCTGAACACTGGATTTCATAGTTGTTAAAGTAAAATACTGAAGAACTTTTCTAGGACTATAAATTAGCCACAAGATCTAATGAAAGATTTACTACTGGTTTGCTCCTAAATAGTGAGCTATTCCCTGAGAAGATATGTTCCTATCTCTTCATTTGCTGAGATGTGTTCAGCTTACCAGAACGCTAAAGTATTGGATTTTTTATATTCCATAAGTTGTGATAATTTTGAAATGCAGCACCTAATTTTTGAATCAGTTTGCATTGTTAAAGGCAGATCACTAAGATTCAGCCAAGTGCAGTTCAATATAAGATGTATGGAAAATGTTGAAAATATTTTCATTGAAGGCTTTGTAATAGTGTAAAAAGTTACTGTGATTCTGTTCTTCTTGTTTTTTTTTTTACTTAGAAATTTTTAAAATCTTTTTATATGTATGATAGAAGTATCACTGGGAGCAATCCATTTCATGTAACAGAATGATGTGTAAAGCTTCTTTAATGTGGCTTTATCCTTTTAAAATGGACTCTCAGAGTGATACTTAGGTCTGTAATCCATCCATTCCCCCCTCGGCCTCCCTTCTCTAAGCTGTGTTTTCTTTCATTGGAAGTAGCACAGAAAGCCAATAAAGAATGCTATTACTTTTTCCCAGAGATAGTAGAGGATTGAAAAAAATATTTCAGGACTCAGAACACTGAAGTGCTTGAAGTGTTACATTTGGAAGCATGAGCAGATCATATACAGTAACTTCTTTGTATAAGAAGGACCTGGATAACCTGGAGAAAGTTCAGTAGAGGGCCACCAGGGTTGTCAAGGCTCAGCGACTGGAGCACTTGTGGAGTGCTGGAGAGGCTGAGGGAACTAGCTTGGGGAAAAGATGGCCTTTTGAGGACCTAACAGCAGCTCCTCAACATCTGCAAGGAGGTTACTAAGGAAACAGAGCCAAGCTGTTCCCAGCAGTGCATGGAGTGAACAAAGACATAAAGCAAAGGAAGAGAGAGTTGGACGGTATATATGGAAAAACTTTTTCAATATGAGGAAAGTGAAACAGTGGAACAGATTGCTCAGAACTTGTTTAGTCTCCATCCTTGCAGGTTTTCAAGACCTGATAAAGTAATGTGATAAAGTAATGTGGAGTTAAAGTACTGTGTCTGAGTAATGTGGTCTGAACTTAGAAGACGCGTTGCTTTGAGCAAGGTATCGGACTAGGAAAGTCTTGAGGTCTCATCAACTTGAATTAACTTATGATCTTTAATTTATACTTGTGGCTGTCCTCTGAGAGATTCATCTCCAGTAGCTCTGTGGAGCACTATTTGATCTGAAGGAAGTTCTCTGAAAGCAACAGCAGCTAGAACCACGAAATCGAAATCTGTACTCATATTCATTAAGAGGGATTGTAGCTTAATCTCAAAGACATCACATAGCTGGGTAGACATTTCTTCTAGAAGTTACCCTTCTGTTGTGGGAGAAGCATCTGCATCGCTTCCTGTATTTTAATTCTAATGGGCATGTGATTTTTTTCTGAGATTACAAGAAAACTCCTTTAAATATCCTGTGGTCTCAGATATATTTTTTTTAAGCTTTTTACAACCACAAAGGATGTGTTAGAATATATCAGTTGTGATAGTATCAGACTAATGTTAATGTCAAAACACTTAGTGAATTAATTCAATAAAAGATAGTTGAATCTCTTCTCGAAGACACTGAAATATGCACTTTTTTTTGATGTTTATAGGACATGTTGATGCTCTTTGTAATATAGTCAAAGTTGGTGATCATTACATCTATCCAGCCACACAGATATAAGTATGTCCCAAACAAATAAATTTTAAAAGCACTGGGCATTTAAAATGGTCCAGTATTTTAAATGATGAGCACACCTTGAAAAGAATTAATGGAAAATCTACTAACTTTGTGTTCTGTTTAGATTTCAGCTGTTTTGCTGAGCTTTAATATAAGGAGAATAGTTGAGCTTGTCTACAGAGGACAGTCACAGACATAACGTTTAATCTGTATTTCTGCTTTCTGTGGAGTTGTTGAACAAGCAACCTTTCAGAAAGCTTGATGGCAAACCATGTGGTGCCTTTCCAGGAATGGCTAATGGCCTGCTAAATCATTCAGCAGTGGTTTGGCATATGCAGACATACTCTTTCACGGTGGTGGCCGTGTCTTAAGCTTCATTTGTTTCTGTTTGCAGATAAATCGCTCAGACAGTAAATTTAATATCCTTTGCCTGTGCTTCAGAGTGAACTGCACATATATACCTGCTAATGAAGAAGATGCCTAAACAGTATGTGTGGAATTCACCTCTCCTGACTTACCCTGTATTACCTTTGCAGGCAGTAGAGAAAGAATGCAGATTTTTTTCTTAAAAAATCTGCATAATAAGTATTACTGAAGAGCTGTCTATAGAGAGACTAGATGATTGTCTGTCCAATTTTAAATGACTGAACTTAAATGAAATTATGTCTTTCGAATGTATGTGGCCTTTGCAAATAAAGACCAATAGATGCTTCTCCTCCCCTTTTTTTTTGTTGTCCTTTGACTTTTGATGATGTTTACAGTTCCAAACTGCCTTGCTTGTAGCTCTAGGGAGATATGTACGCTTTACTATGGACTTTATTGCGTTGGTGCCCTATCTTGAATTGATAACTGCATACATACCAAGGTGATGACATGTTTTGATAAATGGAGTAAAAATGCACTAGCAATACAATAGAATTTAGAAGTAAATAAGATTGTTTTGTCTTTCTCTGAAACACAAGAATATTGTTGCTTTCAAGGCTGTTCTCAGAATGTTAGTTGTCAATACTGTTTCAATTCTTCCAGCAGCGTGTTCTGTTTTAATGGTTCTAGACTCTGGCAGACTTTACCATCTGAAGGAACTTCTTAACAATTGATGCGATTAGACAGAACTTCAGTAGCAAAGTTAATAACCACATGAGAAACTATATTTCTCTCTTCCTGATGACATTTAGTGAAGACTCTCATTCCTTATCTGTCCAAACCAACCTACACATATTTTGTAGAGGCCTGATGAAATTGCCTCCTCTGATGCTGCGCTCTGTAAACCCAAACAGTTTAGTTCTTGCTGGAGATGGAGAGAGTAAGGCAGGATCTCTAAATTCTTTAATATGCATAACAGTTCTGTGTGTCAGAAAAGTAGACAAAACTCTAGGTCCTTTGTTTTGATAAGATCCTGATTGTATAAAGTACTAAAAATGTTTATGATAGCATTTTCAGGTTAGCCAGAAACTGCACTGCAGAAGTTAGTAATCCAAATCTTCATGGGCCAGTTTATTTTGATGCTATTTGTTCAATATATCTTCCCCTCATTATCTGGACAACAGTAAGAATTTGAGAGTTGTTTAGTTTTGTTTGTTTTTAAAAAAAGAAACAACAAATAAACTTCAGTACTAGTTTAACAAATCATGTGACTAGTAAGAGAATTTTCTTCCATATATAAGTTTATGACTTATTCCAGTGCCATAGTGCTCTGTGGCAAGATAAACTAGAGGAGAAAAAAAAAATTCTTTTGAGTAAGTATGAGCCATCAGGTAGTCCAAGATTAGATAATGAGGCCTTCAACAGTCAGTAATGGAATAACATTATGTCTTCTGAGTTCGCTAAGCAGTTGGATGTACTAATGGAGTTACCATGCTGAGAAAGCATACATTTTAGTTCAAATTTCTTGTGAGGGGGTGATTGCACATTATGATAGGAATAGCAACACTAAATGTGTGAAAATTTTCTGCCACAAAATTAAGATCCCCTCTACTAGATAATGGCTCACTGGAGGAATGTAATAGTGGTGAACTACAATCTGAAAACAGATGATTTCCTGTTTAATAGTCCATTGACTTTCCTCCTAGAACCATTGTTTCCACCATGATGCCTATAGTCTTTATTTTCATTTTGTAATCAAGCTCAAGCTGTTTTGGCATGACTTGGGAAAGTAGTACTTTGTTGTCAGAAAAAGGTTTAATTCATTAAAATACTATGTAGTATCTACTCATTTATAGTAGTTACTAATTTTGGTGGTATTTTCACTAGTGTGCCTGAGTACGTATTGCATAATACATTAAATTGATTTATTCATTTTTCTCATCCATAAATTCCACCTTGTCTTCAGTATAATTTTCACTATCTTCTGGTATTCATTTGTGTCTCCAAACTTTTAATATTTCCTGGGTAGTTCTAATACAAGGCTCTGCTGTAAAGATCTTCATAATTTTTCTATCTTTTGTGTGAGTGTTAAGCTTTTAGAAGGATATATTCATTAAATGTTGCTTCTGACACCTGATAAAACTACTTAGTGTCTATAGTGTACTGTGAGCAGATATATTCTTTCCAAAAAAAGAAAGAAATCTGATTAAGAGGTATAGTGCTAAATGTCCTCTTTACTCTTCAGCTGATATTTCTAATCATACAAAGAGCTTTCCTGTTTTTCTCTCAACTATAATAGCAAAAGCTCTCTACTTTTTTACTAACTGCTATTCTGCAAAAATTTTCCATTCTATCATTCAGTAAAAGACAGAAGAGAGGGAAACACACAAATAAACTGCATGTATCAAAAAATACAGAAAAGTAGGTATTGTCCAGAGTGGTCAGGAGCAGGTTATGTTTATCCATTGTACACCATGATCTCTATCCATTGCACACCATGATAAACTTGCTACTCTGGTTTCTTTGTAAAACCCGTCCATGAATTGCTAACGGAAATTTTATTGTAATATCAGAATTATTTTCCTTGATTTGCAATGGTTAAGAATCGACAGTTTTCAGACATACATGCTTGTATCTAGATCAACAAAAAATGTAAGCCATGAGGTATTAATAAACGTAAATCAATAAAATCATAGAACTAGTGAATAGTTTAGATTGGAAGGAACCTCCAAAGCTCATCTAGTCCAACCCTAGGTAGAAACAGCTTTCACAGGGCTCAAAGTACTGTTCCACCTGACCTTGAACACTTCTGGTCATGGAGCATCTAGAACTTCTAAAGGCAGCGTGTTCTGGGTAGATATATTATTTATATGTTTATCTGGTAAATATAAACAATATTCAGAGAAGTAAAGTAATTTATACTTAACTGACAGTAATGCAACAGTCATTCATGGAACTCTTAACAGGTGTCAATTAAATACCTGTTAGTGTGGATCCAGGATGTGAAAATGAAAGTTATGTTTTCACAGTGACTTGACCCAACTTAATCCTTAAATAAAGAATTCATAGAATCATAGAATCATAGAATGGCATAGACTGGAAGGGACCTTAGAGATCATCTAGTCCAACCTCCCTGTCATGGGCAGGGACGCCCCTCAACTAGATCAGGCTACTCAAGGCTCCGTCCAACTTGGCTTTGGACATCTCCAGGGAGGGGCCAGCCGCAACATCTCTGGGCAATTTATTCCAAAGTCTTGCCGCCCTCATACTGAAGAATTTCTTCCTAAGATCCAGTCTAAATCTATTCTCCTTCAACTTAAACCTATTTCCCCATGTCCTATCGCCGGACGCTCTTGTAAAAAGTCCTTCTCCAGCCGTCCTGTAGGTTCCCTTCAGGTATTGGAAGGCAGCTATTGGGTCCCCCTGAAGTCTCCTCTTTTCAAGACTGAACAATCCAGGGTCCCGCAGCCTGTCCTCGTAGCAGAGGTTCTCCACCCCATGGATCATCCTTGTGGCCCTCATCTGAACACGCTCCAACAGATCTATGTTCCTCTTATGGTGGGGACACCAAAACTGGACGCAGTATTCAAGTTGGGGTCTCACAAGAGCAGAGTAAAGGGGGAGAATCACCTCTCTTGACCTGCTGACCACGTTTCTCTTGATACATCCCAGGATGCGGTTGGCCTTCTGGGCTGCGTGAGCGCACTGCTGGCTCATGTTGAGCTTCTCATCTATCAACACCCCTAAATCCTTCTCTTCAGGGCTACTCTCAAACCACTCTGTGCCCAGTTTGTATTTGTGTCTGGGATTAGCCTGGCCCAGGTGAAGGACCATGCATTTTGACTTGTTGAACCTCATGCAATTTGCACTGGTGCATTTCTCAAGCCTGTCAAGGTCCCTCTGGATGGGATCCCTTCCCTCAAGTGAGTCCATGGCACCACACAACTTGGTGTTGTCGGCAAACTTACTGAGGGTGCACTCAATGCCATTGTCCATGTCGCTGACAAAGATGTTGAACAGCGCTGGACCCAGAACAGAATGAATTTATTATTCAAGCTATTTGAAAAATGTATCTTCCTTTTCTTGGGATTACTGATTTTTCTTAGGCATTGTCATTATTTATAGATTTTTTTTAAAGAAGATGATGCTCATTAAACTGACGCTCTCTGTTCTCTTTTCTGCATGCATGTTTTTCAGAAAATGCTTAGAATTCTGGTAGATATAATTTCTAAGCATTCAGTTAGTACTGCATTGCATAAACCTAGCTTCATATACTTAAGCAAAGGAATTAAAGATAAAATCACTCAGATATAGCACATATACTATTCTTCCTTGGAGAGTTGAATTTCACCATAGTTTTGGATTTAAATGATTACTTTAATAATAATTGCTTTGGCTTTCCTGTTCTCTACAAACAAGAGGGAATTGTTAAAAAAAGGCAGATGTTTCTCCTGACATAAAAAGAAGATAAAGAAATAAACCAGACTGAGAGTTTACTTTATGGTCTCTGCTGGTGGATTGGCAGCTAGGAGTGACAGAATTCTGTTGTAGGCATTTCCTGTAGTGCCTTACCCTTTTAACAGTTTTGCTTTGACTGCCATAGTGAATGTCTGTATGGGTGTTAATAGATGACCAGGGATGATCTGAGTTTTCACCAGAATCACTGATTGTTGAAATAAATTTCTAATGTCTCAGTGACCTCCCTTTCTAACTGAACAAAAATTATCACAGAAACCCCATATCTAGATAATATTAATATTAATAATAGGAATAAAGTCTGAAACACTTTCACTTCAAGGAAGTCTGAGAGAAAACTTAAAATACATTCGCATTGAGGAATTATTTTCTTTTCACTGGGGCTATTTTAGGTAAAATAAAAGCATGCCAGCATTAAAAATACTTGGAAAAGTATATGAAAGTATTTTAATATTCTTGATTTCTGCATTTAAAATACCAGCAGAAAATAAGCCCCATAAACTTGCTGATCTGGAAACTGAAAACACAGCGTATCATTTATAAATGTTTATTATGCTGAAAGCAGATTCTGGTTTATGAGTATATTGAGCTTTCATAATTCTTGGTGGAAGTTCAGCGAATTGCCCTTAGTGGTAAAAGCATTGACTACTGTGTATTTGTCACTATATATATTCACAGCTTGAATTTTGCATGACCTGAACTTTCTTTGCCCTGCAGCGAGTTTTAGATTTTATGAACCATTGTACTTCTGGCAGTACGTGAATGTGCTTCTGAATTCCAAAAATAACATAGAAAATTGCTGTACTACTTATGTTCTGCTTAGACCATTATGAGTTGGCACTGAAGTAATACAGTGGATATATTGTTTTTGCTGCCAGTGGTGTGAACCTGGCTGCTTGATTGATTTTACTTTCATTCCATTGTTACTGTGTAGTAGCTTGAGCACTAGCAATAAGTAAGCCTTGTTTCCTATGGATTTGTGTCTCCTAAGAGTGTAAGGCAGAAAAAAATGTCACTGAATTTTTTTAGTAGAGTTAAGGCATCTCTCCTGTGTGTATTCTCAGGAAGTTAAGACTGATGAGGCAGCCATTTTCTCAGTGAGGTATTCAGCCAGACTTCTCTTCTTTTAGTCTTTTCGTCCAGAACTTTCATATTTGTGAAACCTCTGTCCTAGTATCATATCTGGAAAAAATGTGGAGTCTCCTTTTCTAATAAATTCCTCTCCACTGCTGTTTCTCTTTCTCTCTTCAGTGTACCTCCTGATGACTGATTGCGTAAGAGTTGGTGAAGAGTATCCAGTTTTTCTCCTTTTAATTCTTTTTTTTGGTGTGTGTTTTGAAAAATTATGCCAGATGTTTTTTATGTTGCATATAAAGCAACTAAAACTTACTTTACCACTGTCTACATTGTCTTTTTCTTCTTCAACATTGCTACTACAGTAGAGGAGTAGAAGTGCAGAGGAAGAGAGATTTGTTACTTAAATGTTTATACTGTAAAGCTCTCTTTTTTATTTTTTCCACAAAAAATGCCAGTAAAAGTAGGAATAATAATAATTGTAATAACAATTAATTAAAACCTAAAGCCTTAACTGAATATATGCACATTTTCATTGCCTCAGTGAAGAATTTGTGCTAATGTTTTAAATATTCCTCTATGTACAAAGATCTGTTCTAATCTCTCCTGACTTGAAAATACCCTTTTTATAGTACTGTACATTTCCTAACAGCCACCAGATGTTTAGTGTTAGTATTGCTTTGTATGTTCATTCACAGTCTTGCAAATGATCCTAATGCCCACTCAGAGGTGGTATGTATAACTATCATACATACATACAGTTTCAATCCTTGACAAGTTTTCTGTAACTGATAGTAATGGTGCTTTAATGGTTTATGTATCATAAAAATATTGAGGAATAATCAGTTTATTACAGGCTATTAACCACTTCAGACGTATATTTAAAATTTTTGAAAATTTAGAAATAATAGTTAAATAAAGCCTCTGTGCACAGAAATAAGCTTTATACCTTCTGTTACTGTTTGTTGCTTAATTTATGTTTTTTCTTATAACCTTTACTGTTATAAGGGCTATTTCTCACTTTAAAATTTAAATTTTGTTTGTTAATGAAAATACCATCCCCCCACCCATCCAGAACCTGAACATACAAAAATTAATTAGTGCATTTCTCTACTTGACTTATACGATTTACTGTTTAATCCCCAATGGCTCTGAAACTGTTTTCTTCGATATTCATAACATGTGAATTCGGCTCCCTAGCTTCCTGTGAACTTGTAATCCTCTTCATTATGTGATTGATAAATTTAAAATTGAACCACAGAGCACAAGAACCATGGTATAAACATGACTATGCAAATATGATAGGTACAAATAGGTACAGTCTCAAAAATATTTCTGAAACTGGATTTTTTTAGAAACTGACTTTGATTAGGACTGGAGTGCTTTCTGGTATGCCGTGATTTGAAGAAAGCTGCTCTGGAGGATCAGATTTGTTCTGTTCAGAGAGCAACAGTGTATATGTATAACCTTACAGTCATTTGATCACTGAACTGATGACTGTTATAAAGAACCTGATAATGACTGAAACCAAAGAGTAGAGGAATAAAGGCTGGCAGAGTGGCAAAATAATGTCAATTTGAAGCATACATATTTTGAGACTTAAAACCTGCTTTAACAAAAACTTGAAACCCAATGCTTGTTTAATTGTAGGAACTCATGTATATGCTAAATACATACTCGAATTCGGGTCCATTTCTGTAAGACCAAGTTGCATGTATATTTTCATCTGAGGAACATAGTTTTAAAAATTGGAATTAATATTTGACAGGTTAATTTGAGCAAATAAAATAAAGAATGGTGGATTTCCAGGGTGTGATAACAAAATAGTGAGACTAGACAAAACTAAAAATGCATGTTCTAGTTTTTCTGAAATCATTTTTGTATAATATCTCCATTTACTGTATAGCAGAATGTGCCTGAGGGCTATATGTAAGGTCCAGACATCTAGTTGGTTGTTTAGGCACAAGTCTGCTGATGTCAAAACCCCTTAAATTTTAAATGATCTTTGCTTTGTAGATGTTCATAAAACTCTCTGTGATTGTCTTTCGTTTGTACTATAGTCTGCAAAACTGAAGCACTAGTAAATTTATGAGTTTTCAGATGATTTTTTGAAATTATTTTTGCCACAGTCATAAATAAAATATTATTCAAATACAGTTTTAGCTGGGAGAGATGGGAAACAAGAAGAAGAAAATGGTGATTGGCTGGTGCTCATATGGAA
This sequence comes from Apaloderma vittatum, assembly GCF_000703405.1. Classification (NCBI taxonomy): domain Eukaryota; kingdom Metazoa; phylum Chordata; class Aves; order Trogoniformes; family Trogonidae; genus Apaloderma; species Apaloderma vittatum. The sequence continues at coordinate 33,396 of NW_009694999.1, read as the reverse complement.
GTGCAGACAGATTTTAGTATAAAGTCTGCATTATTCATATATGGAATTCTCATTTGTTTAGTTCATGGGAAACATTAAATTAGAAATTACTAATATGTCAGCTATACCCTATAGACACAACTCCCCTTAAGACAGTGCACAAGGCTGTTACTCAGAACTATGGCTAATTGTATCTAAATGTGAAGTGGATATCTAACAGAATCATAGAATGAGGTTCTTTTTAATAGACAGGTAGATTTTGTTCGTAAATTTGAACTTTGAAAAATTAAATAGTTAGCAGAACCTAGGCACCTGGCAGTGTCCTTTTCAAGAGGATAAAAGTTTAATTTCATTCATTCCTACAAAAAATCTTTGGATCTAGTCTAAAACATTGTCTGCTTTGTTTCAGCAAAGTACATTGCAACCCTTTCTCTTCAACTATAGTTCTGTATGATTAAATGGTTTGTCTTTTTCAATGCATTTTTAGGTAGCTGCCTGCTACAGATGTAAATACATTTTAAATGCTAAATATTGTTCTGAGAACAGCAAAATCTTATATGTAACAATGTAAATATTTAATTTGGTGTTGTCAGGATTTTTTATTTATTCTACTTTGCTCAGAAGTCACTATTTCACTTTAAGCCATTAGAAAAAAATAATTTATTTACTAATTATGGCACTTTTCTACTCCATGGACAGATTCTAGAAATAACAGTTGTATGCTGAATAAGCCTTTCTGAAAACAATGTCCAAAGAAGACATCAAGTCCTCATTAAACATAGTTCTGCTTGGCTGCTCTGCACTTTTAATAGGAAATGAAGAACAACTATGTGAGATACGCTGTTGGTTGCTTTGTAGCAATAAGTCAGTGATATTACAGCAGTTATTGAAAGTCAATGAAAAGGGATAGCTTCTGTAAGTGGTGCTTTATTTTTTATGCTTTGAAAAGAACTGGCTGCATCATGTTCTCATGAATTGGTTGGAGCTGAGTTTTGATAATGAACATGTGGTTCATGTGAGTGTACAAATAAGGAATGAAATATGACAGCATATAGGGTAAACATCCGTAATTGCTTGTGTCGGCAGCAGGAGAATCACAGGTGGTTTATGGTGATGACTGAAACACCTTCAAATGAAGACCAGATTTTTAACTGCTGAAAATTAATAAGATTGCTGAAGTTAATAAATAGTCAATATACAGAAATTTTTACATTTTTGAGCAGTAAGTTTAAGGAGAACATATAATTATTTTTTTATGTTTTATGCCCAATAGTGTTTTACATTTGGCATTTTTAAGCTCAGTAAGCTTTTGACTTGCAAAGTTGTAGATATCCTCCTCATAAAAAAGTGAAGTTCTAAGACCTGGACAATGTTAATATTTCCGTACAGACTCTTCTAATACGACATGCTTCTTCTCTTCTGTTGCTTTAGCTTCTATTCGCGTTCATCTACATTGAACACACTTGTTCTCAGACAAAAGTAGGATGACTGTATATCAACTGTTCTTATGTAGGACTTGTAAACTGAACTTCAGTTTTGCATTTTTAGGAGGTTAGAGTCTTATTTTTTTCATCTGCGGCTAGATGTCTAGTAATTGTTTGGCTACTATTTCATACTCTACCAGATCTTCCATCTGCTCACCAAAGGAGGACATGAGTTTTTTCTGTATCCTGGATACGTGGAAGCAAACTTGTTGAAAGGAATGGGTTGTCGCTTTACAATGAGTGGCTGGGGCCTTCTGAGAAGGAAAGGCTTCCAGGCTTTAGATGCCTGTAATATGGAGATTCCATACTTCCTCGGTCTTAAAAAAGAAGAGGATTTCTTTTTGTCCTGAGTAGTTTCTACTGGGTAGCTGATTTTGAGTGCTGGCTAAGATGAATCGTTTTCTGAAGTGTACCTGTTTCTATGCTTTGCATACAAAGTTTCATAAAGTGTGTGGATTCCATTCAGAGTTCTGTGTGCCTAAAAGTTCAGTGTAACGATACTGAATATTAGAATAAATATATCTTCCCATTGTTTCTAAAATTTTAGAAATTCAGCAAGTTGCTTGGCTCACCTTGAGAGAAGTATTTAAGAGGGTGCAAAGAATTAGTCAAATGGCATGTCTAGATAATTGAATCTATTCGATTCACAAAGTGTAAAATCTCATTTTCAAGTTTGTCTAGGAACTGATGAAAATGGAAGAAAGCAATTACATTAAAGAAATCTTACTAATAATTAAGTTTATAGCCAGTGTATAAGCTTCTTACTTATTTCTTTATGGCTCTCATTTTGTCAATACCATTAATGAATTATATATTAAAAAAATGACACTTCAGAGAGAAAAGCAGATGAGACAGCTGCTTGTTACAGCAGAATTTAAAATATAGTAAATCACAGTGAATTTTCAGTATACATTCAGTATATAAAGCAAACACAGAAGAAATAATAAGGTAGTCACTCTTAAATCCTCACAGTGAATTGCAAAGTTGAGCATCGCTGAATGAAAGATGAAATCTGAAAGTAATTAAATCCTATTTTGCTTTATTTCTGATTTGGCCAGGTGATAGAAGCATTCTGTCTGAGAATATAGCAATGATTTCTGCATTTAGTTTGAATAGATAAAGTTCAATTTCTTTTTCTTTTTATTCCTATGAGGGAATGGAAACATTTTGATATATGAGATATTCAGATATGTTAAGTATGTAAGGAAAGAGAGGGTAATACATCTAAAAGATATTTAGGATCTTTGTTCAAGTTCTAGTGGAAAAGGCTTGCAAAGAGTTTTTACAAAGTGAATGCAAGTAGAGAACCCACAGCATGTACTAAACCCTTTCTAACATCTCTGTTGTCTCCCATCTCTTCCAACTTGCTTGCATATCTGCTTGTAACTTTCTGAACACCAAACCTGTGTGACTAGATATTTGTAGGGTCTAAGAGGCAGTTTCCTTGGAGATTAGTCCTCAGGTAGGTAGCTAATGACCTTGGTTTGTGTTGTTTAATGGAATTAGAACGAACTTTAAAAATGAATCTCTTTTTTGACAACCCTTTATTAGCAGCCAGCAATTAAATGTATTAAGAGCCCTTGTTGTTCACACTCTTTAAGCCACAGAACACTAAGGGATGTATATGTTATAATTACAATTATCCATTCTCCTCATTGTCCTGCTGAGGAACGCGACTGTAATTCTGGCAGTGAGACTGCATAGTTGGCCTGCTGTCCTTGGACTGCAGATGTCTAATTGCAGGCAACCATTTCATTTCAAATGGCTCATTAAAGCAGAAACCATTTAGCATCACTAACATGGATCTGCATCCATGATTATGCATTTAATTAGAAAAGTGCAAGCTTTTTTCTTTTGTAATCTGGATTTACAAAATTTCTCCTATATAATCTGTTTTGGAAGAACTTGAATGGCTTAATTTATTATCCCTTTTGCAGTGCTTAATATCTGTGTTATTCATCTGTGAACTTGATAAGCTAGATATAACCACATTGTATGCATTCATGTTTCACAAGTGTTGCATGTCTGTTTAGTTTATACAGTCTGAATTTTCCTGAATCTGAAAATCATTTATTCTGCCACTTTGTACCCGTAGCTAAGAGTTTAGGTGTATAAACATCTTGGTTAACCTCACCCTCAGAAGATGCTAAGAAAGTGGCAAGATTAGCTTAGCCCTTCTGACCCTTTCTCACATCTTTTAGCAATCTCCTTGAGTCCTTTTTTTCTTTTCTTGATCTCTATAGCTTATTTTTTGTCCATTTATGTGTGTGCATTGATGTCACACTTTGTGCTTAGCGTAGCTGGGACTCATTTAAATTGCATTATTAATAAAATTCCTTCCTTCTCTGTATGTTATACATATGATATTTTATTTTTCTAACCCTCAGTGGTTAACTGTATTTGTAGTGCTTCAGTTATTAAATCTGTATTCAGTTATTATTATTTATTAATCTAGATATTTGGATAATTTAGATATTTATTAAATTATGTAATCTGGGCAGTTTTCTGAGTGTGTCCCCCCCACATTTAATTTCCATTGCAAAGTATGAACTGCCAAATTTTTATATTTGGACAGACAAGAATATTTGCACTTCAAGAAGATAATGAACTTCCAGTGTTTGTGCCTGCCCCATGTGTTTTCTTGCACTTTACCTTTGTGTATCTTACTGAATCAGTTGTTCCAAAGATCTTTAGCAACTATGAATCTGCACAGTATCCCTTTCCTGAGACAGTTACCTGTCACTTTTAGGTTTCCGTATGATCCTAGTGGCAACTCCCTTTTGGATAAAGGCTAGGAAGGTGTGCAGTTGGCTTAGAAGAGGCATAAATCCATATTTGTGGATTGCTAGAGCTGTGAGTCATCCTGCCTAACTTTTAAAATGAGGACAGTATTATCCAATGAAACAGTTTGCATCCTTGGAGTTAACTTGTGTGGATTTGTGGTGGTTTGGCTCTGGCCAGAGGCCAGGAGCTCACCAAAGCCGCTCTATCACTCCCCTTTTAGATGGACGGGGGAGAGGGAAGATGTAAAAAGAGGCCCTGGGTTAAGATACAAAAAGCAATTTAATAAAGCAATAGCAAATGTCATGCAGAGAAGCAAAGCAAAACAAAGATTACTCTCTACTTCCCATCAGCGGGCGATGTCCGGCTGCTTTGGCAGGAAGCAGGGCTCCAGTACGCGTAGTGGTTGCTCTGGAGGACAAACACAAAACAGCGAATGCCCCCCCACTTCCCTCTTCCTTCTCCCTTTTATGTCTGAGCTGACGTCATACGGTATGAAATACCCCTTTGGTCTGTTTGGGTCAGCTGGCCCGGCTGTATCCCCTCCCAAGATGTTGCCCACCCTAGCCTACTGTTAGGGGAACGTTGGAAAAAACCCCAAACCACTGCCTTGGTGCTGTGTGAGCACTGCTCAGCAGTAGTCAAAACACTGGAGTGCTATTAACACCCTTCTAGCTACCACTCCAAGGAAAAAAAAACAAAACACCAGCACTGAGGGAGCCTAACCCAATACAGGATTAGAGCATATTATAACTACATAATGAAGTTTGGTTTATATCACAGAAATTACAGAATGTGGTTTCCATTCAGATCTCAGATTTTACAGTTTGAATTGTTTGAAGTTTTTCAAGACACTCTTACTCAAAGTAGGATATGCAATATAAGCTAAATATCTAGACTACTAAACTGAGGATAACCAGACGAATCATCGTTTTAGTTCATGGCTCTCCTGATGGCTGAAGTAAATGAATTCTAACTCAAATATTTTCTAAGACTCCTTTTTTTTTTTATGTGATGAATCAGGTGGTTTTTTTAGTTCAATATAGTGACAGTTCACCAGGATCAAATGGTTTAACAGGCAGTACATTTGGAAAATACTCATGCACAAAACCCCTTGTGTATTATGTACATCCAAATAAGAGCTCTGAAATCTTCAGAAATGTGTGTTTTAAAAGGTGTTCAGTCTTTAAGAGGTTTTTCTATATATTTGCTGCTCTCTGAGGATAGTTTGGTGGTTCAGTTCTCTTCTCTCTTCTTTTTAAGAATGTAAAACAGCTTGAAAAAACAATCTCTCAGCATATCTGTTGTGCATATGACTATATGCAAAAGTCTCAGCATATACTTCCTCCTTTAGCAGCAGTGATTAGATAGTCTCTCAGTTAGTTTGCCTGTTGAAAGACACTTCCACTCATATTTTTTGCCTAATGTTAATCCTTTGAGAAAAAAGAGCAGTGCACAACTGTCAGTTTTAGCGAGTTGGATTTGTTTGAGCAAGATAACAGTTCCCACAGGAATGTGAGCATGTGGTAGAGTGCTTTACAATCCTGCTTTGCGTCTCAGAGAGCTTTCTTGACTTGGCCTTGCTGCTGCTGTTTATTTCCCTGAGGAGTGTCTGTCAGAGGAACTGTATTTGTCTCTGAAGTACAGAACTGCTTCCTGGGTTTATTTTTCCCACCTTCTATTTTTCAAGCAACAGTCTACTTTCTAAATTCTTTGTTGTGTTAATACTGTTCACTGCTTAGTGGATTGTGGCAGAGATGGTGGCTTTCCCAGAATTTTAATATATAGTTAGTTAGGCAAGTATCATTTATCCAAGGAGAATCCAGTGATGTACCTTACCAGTATTCCAATCTGATAATTTTATTCGGATTTTAACAATCTGAAATAATTGTAGAATCATAGAATGTTTTGGGGTAGAGGGGACCTTTGACAGTCATCGTCCCTTGACAGTCATCTAGTAAATGCTTCTTTTGTTTACTTTGTAAAAATAAAAATAAAAATTGACTGCACTCCACTTTTGAAAGGTAAACTCAATGCATTTAAGTTGAAGTTACATTTAGTTGGATAAAATAATCACCGGGTTTGCTGGAGGCAATTTTTACTGTTTCCAAGGGAAGACAGTGGAGAAAATAATTTTGTGATGAAGAGCTGCACATGGAAATACTATCTGAGGTCTAAGCTAAGAATGCTGTTAGAAAATGTATAAAACTGGCTGCTCTCTTTTCAAGATTGCCCTACAACTAGAAATAGGTTAATAAAAAACATTTTTTATCCTTTTAGTGGTTCTCTAATTTCTCTTAAGCAATACTGTGTCTTTTCTGACATTGGTTGCTTGATTCAGCAAATGCTATCCCTTATACGGTGGCCTTAAAATGAAATGCCGTTCTGATGCACTGGCATCTTATGTATTCACATTCTTACTATAAAAGCAAGTAACTGCATGATTAATCCATGTCATGTTAAATGAGAATGATCATATATAGATGCTTTATTATTAGTTACAAATAAAATGTCATCTCTGGCAGTGGAGCTATGACTGAAGAGGATTTTAAACCTCTCTAGATTGTGTGTAGATTTTAATCAGTCTTCATTAGTGTATTTGCCGATTTATTTACTACAGATTGTGTTTTGTTTTTTCTCTCCTTTTCCTGAAAATGTGGAAGTGGTGGAAATCAGATTACAGGTTTATATCTATAATTGAAATTAATCCATCTGGTCTTTCAAGCACTGGTTATTCAGTTTTGCAGCAATTCACATTTTTTCTTGAGTGTTTTTTAATGGAAACTTCTTCTTTCTTATAGGGCCTCTTTCCTTGTGCATGAATATCCCCAATACAGACAGCTCTATACACAAAACAAGTAACAATTTCATTTTTTCTTTTGATTCAAAGTAATCCTTTTTTACTGCCTTGTCATATCTTTTTAGATAGAAATACAAATGTTCATTTAAGAGAAAAATTGGATTTGTGTGTATTAGAGTTCTGCCTCCTGTTTCTCAGGCTTTTATTGGGGACCCTGAGATCAGTCATCTCACCAATTTAAAATGTAGAGATGGACAGGGTTAACAATTTTCTCCCAGAATGGAAAATAAGGCCTCTCATGTATAAGATTCATCATCCACTTGGGGTATCTGGACTAAACCTTTTCTCTTACACTTCTGCTAAGAGCTTGTGTTTTACAATTTTTTAAGTCTCCTTGATGAAGGATTTGCATTGTGTCTTGTTTCTTTCTAGTATTTAACATAGAGGAAATGTGACACAATCTAGAGTCTAATGCATTTTCATTTTGGGTGTTAATGATGTCCATCAATCCAAGATTTGATTTTATTTTAAAAATGTAATATAAGGTCATGCTTTCCACTGCTATTTTCTGGTTCTCTGACTTCCATTTTCTGTCTTTCTGTTTCTCTGGTAACTTATAGCAGTCTTGTGGCTGTGATATCCCACTGCCTATTGATTTAAGGACTCTTTAATTGAAAACTATTCAGCAAACATGGTTTTCAATTTACTGTTTTGCTCAGCTACGTTTAGGTGCCAGGGGCTCATTTGCAGCCATTGACGATTAAAGATTTAAAAGTAAAGCTGCACGTCATCTAGCTATACTTCAGTAATATGCAGGGTTTTCACCAAGGACTTGTCATACATCTTATATAGTCTGCAGGCTAAAAGTGTGTGTCTGTGCATTTGTGTCTGCATGCGTAGCCACAGGAAAGGAAAAGGCAAAGAATCAATGATTTTAAAATTAATTAAAATCAGGAAGACTTTCCCCCTGCTGACAGGATATTTAGGATGAAAATAATTAAATGAGCTATTGTGGCAAATGCAATATCGATTGCTCACCAAGAGCAGCTCCTTGAAGACTTAGATGAAGATTGATAACTGTTTTTTAACAGTTAGAGCCAAAGGCAACCATTCCCATCTCCAGTTTGTGTGCAAGTGTGCAGTCTGACAAATGGCTCTCAACCCCAAAAAGCTATTATCTGCTATAAATAAATGGCATATACATGCTGCTTCTCTCTTCTTCATATCTGTATACTTCAAAGTGCTTCATTTACAATTTTTCAGTTCCTCATAATTTTAAAATAGTAGCTGCAATCCTTTCAGCACAGAAATATTGTTTATTTGTTTGTTCAGGTCAGAGGTGGATTTTTTCTTTCAAGGTCAGGAATTGCACCCTGGAAATAGTGGTGAAGTGAAGATAGGGTTAGTATTTTCAGAATAATAATGAAATAGAGTAAACTTGAAGATTGCACCAGATTTTCTCAAGCAATCACAATTTAGCTACAATATGGGTACAACAGCAAGTGAGGAGGCCCAGTGCGGGCAGTCACATAAAGCAAAACGGTGCCAAAAACCTGACTACTCTTATTTCACTCTATTCTACTTGCAGCTATTTTGCTTCACTGTCTCTTGTCAGTTGCACAAAGCCAATTAGCAAATGGAGCACATAAAGACCTAGAAAATCTGGAGAGCTGCTTGGGGACAAATTTTATGAAATACAACAACAGCAAGTGTAGGGGCTTGCATCTGGGAAAGAACAACCCCAAGTACTAGTATAGGTTGGGGACTGACCTACTGGAGAGCAGCGTAGGGGAAAGGGACCTGGGGGTTCTAGGGAACAACAGGATGACCATGAGCCAGCAATGTGCCCTTGTGGCCAAGAAGGCCAATGGCACCCTGGGGTGTATTAGAAGGAGGGTGGCTAGTAGCTCAAGATGGGTTCTCCTCCCCCTCTACTCTGCCCTGGTGAGGCCACATCTGGAATATTGTGTCCAGTTATGGGCCCTCAGCTCACGAGAGAGAGGGAACTGCTTGAGAGAGTCCAGCACAGAGCCACAGAGATGATGAAGGGAGTGGAACATCTCCCTTGTGAGGTAAGGCTGAAGGAGCTGGGTCTCTTTAGCTTGGAGAAGAGGAGACTGAAGGGTAACCTTCATTCTCCTCTTAATATTTCTAAATATGTAAAGGGTGAGTGTCAGGAGGATGGAGACAAGCTCTTCTCAAGGATGTAGAATGGATGCAAGCTGAAACATAGGAGGTTCCACAAAAGCCTTAGGAAAAACTTTTTCACTGTGAGGGTGACAGAGCACTGGCACAGAGTGCTGAGAGAGGTTGTGGAGTCTCCTTCTCTGGAGACACTGAAGACCCACCTGGACGTGTTCCTGTGTGACCTACTGTAGGTCATCCTGCTTTGACAGGGGGGTTGAACCAGGTGATCTTTTGAGGTCCCTTCCAATCTCTAACATTTTGTAATTCTCTCATTCTGTAAAAGGACAGCCCTAGATCACATCTTTCTGTGAAGCTTATCTTGAAACAGCCTGATTCATGCATTATGAGACTGCTCCATGATGTCAATTGGAACACCAGTATGTTGTAACAATCAGGAGAGTAATTTCAGAAGCTTGCTGCTGATCACAAATAAAATCTGTGGTAGACATTTCAGAGTAATGGAGCCTTACAAAATTATTGTGAGAGCAAACCTTAATGAAAGGAAAATTAGTGGACAAGTGTTATTTTTGTTTTAATGACAGACTAAACCAAAAATAGACATAGAAAATGCTGTAGACAGAAAGGGGAGTAAATAATACAGGCTTAATACTTATTTAAAACACAACCCCAAGCCTGTTGAAAGCATTTGCTTGTGAATCACGTTTATTTATCTAAATGGAAGCAGACTCTTAAACACCAACTTATTTGTGGAAACACACTTGCAAGAGGAAAACAGTCCCACATTATCTAGAAAGTCAGCAGTTCTTTGCAAAACATGGTAAGTGTTGAGAATTGAGAAGTGCTTAACAAGAGCTTCCTACCTATGCTCTGACAGTTTTATCCTACTAATGGCTCCGACGTCAAATGGAGCTGTTCTGTGTCAGTGTTTGTGGTGAGCTAGAGCTCCATGAGGTGGAGTCCTGAATTACTCCAATGTATGGTTAGGCTCGTCCTTCTCAGTTCTTTCAAGATAAAGGGCTCACACGAAAGTAATTCTCTGCAGAAATAATTCTCTTCTGCCTTTTTCTTTTTGAAGAATCTGCAAACATTTGTAACTTTTTTTTTGGAAATTAAGGACTCCTAGTGATTTTTATAACAGGAGAAATTTTTGTTCCATTTTTAATTGTTAGATATGAATTTATAAACAAATCAGCTGGTAAGAAATTTGAGAGATTGAAATATCTATATTTTGAGTTTCAGATTACTTGGACTCTCACTGTTTTGTTAAAATATGAGATGAAGTAGATAATCATGTTAAAATGAAGAAACTACTGTCTTATAGACCTCATTTTTATGCCGCCTGCAACTTCAAACAATTTATGACCCTTCAGGAAAAGTTTTCCTAAGCAACCATGACATCTTACTCTGTGCTATCTAGAAATTTCTTCATCAAGGTCAGAAGTTAGGATCATGAATTAACTGCTTTAGGAGAAAAAAGTTTCCTTCTGTGAAGGAGTATTATCCCACTGCTCGTGACAATTTATCTAGGAAATAAAACAAGCTACTAATTTGATTCAAATTACTTCTCTTTAGGATTAGTTGCAAACCAGCCAGTTTCATTAAGACCATAACATTACCTATATGGGTTAAATATGATCCTTTGTGATTTAAATTTTGAAGCACTATATTTTGAGTTTGTTCAATTGAGATGGGGAAACGGCATATGAATATTATAAATTTTTTTACTGTAATTTTTTCATACATGATCAATAAACACTTTCACTTAGTTTTAGAGACAGGACTGGTGTATTGCTTTATATTAACAACAGAGATGTCCAAACATAGCTGCCTTTTAATTTTATTTTATTTTTAGAGTTTTCTCACACTGTAGAAACAGCTGAATATTTTTTGAGCAGATGTATCTCTTGGGATAAGATTTTGAGAAAATTTCGGTTAATTCAGATTAGTCAGTTCTGCATAAAGAAGTAGGGTGTAAATGTTATGATTCCAGCATTATTATTATTTTTTTTTTATTTTACAACCTTATCAGCATTCCCTGTGTTAAAGTAGAAGCTTGAAATCCTGTGGAAAGGAACAACTTGCGTGTTGCCAGCACATGTTACAAGCCTTTTACTGTGTTGCCTATCGAGGCGTAACGACCTGGTTCAAGGAACGATACGGCGACCGACTCCGGGTCACTCGGGCCATCAGCACACTGACACCAATGTGGTGGATGGCAAAATGGCGTTTATTAGTATGCAACACAGTGTTATATAGCCTTGATTTACAACGTAACTTCCGTCTGCTTACGTTAGAAGCTATAGGGAGGGGACTCCTTGTCTTTCCGTACAACGCGAAATCTTGCGGCCGCCGGGCCCTTGCTACCAACATTACTGCATCTGACACAAATGTATTTCTACAGTCCTTATGGAGAAGGATCTTGATCTGTCCTAGCTGTGTGGGGCTTCGTATGTGTATCTATTGGATCCTGGAGAAAGTATACTCTGTGGTTATGCAATTTAGGACTTGCATGTGTACAAGAAAAGTGAGGTTTATGTCCTTATAAACATTATTTTCTTTGTGATAAACACTGATTTTGTAAAGATTTTTCTTATTTTATTTTTTTTAAATATGTGTCTACATATATTACAAAAATATGTAGAGCACGTTTTATTTGTCAGGTAGGTATTTTTGCATAGAAGTGTCTGTATGCCCTACTAAGAGACAGAACAAATTATTTCCCTATCACTATCGAAAGTACTAGTTACACTTAGTACCTTATGAAAATAATTCTTTAAAATATCAATATACAGCATAGAGCCATAAATTATAAAAGTATCTGCATAAACTCTTGCCAAAATCCATCTTTTGATAATAATTAGATTTATTTTCGTTTTTAAGTTGGCTCTTGATAAAACCCCTCTTATCAAACTATTTGACATTCTTTGGATGAAGAAGCCAAAAGGTAATAAAAACAAAGGGAGTGTGCTTATTGCCTTACAAAGAAACCTGACTTTGCTTTGAATTCTGCTATACCTTGATTCTGTTTTGTTTTTTTTCAGCATAGTCTGATTAACTTGATGCTTCTTTGGGCTAATTTATACAACTGAGGGCATATAAGATAGGCTTAGTACAAGTGAGGATGCCTCTAAAGGGTAGTGTATTGCGTAGTGCTGAGACAGCTAAACTGAGAAAGAGCTTCAGAATCGGCATGTACAGAAACGAGGGGAGCGATAGCAGCAAACTGAAAACTTGTGCTCTATAAATACAAGGTTTTGATCATTCTTTCTTTGAAGCTGTAAGAAGTTGAATTCTGTGAAATTTTCTTACAGGTGCAGGTGAATACTTGTACTTTTATGCTCTTTATAGAAAAAGGATTATGTGGATGATCCTCTTGCTGTTCTCTCTTAGAATTCTCAGGAACTGTACAGAAGTGTCCAAATCTAAAGACCCGGTCTAAAGACTTGGAACGATTTGTGAGGTTTATCAACATTTGTACCTATTTATTTTTCCTTCTAGTTTATCTGTCAAAGGCTATTTGGTTGCTTGTGAGTATGAATGAGAAAAATAGATATCTTTGTGGTACTGAGGTTAAAGCAGAATGTATTTGTGTATTTCCTCTACTTTCTTTCTCTCTTTCCTTCTTCTTCCCTTTCTTCCCTATGCAGTCTGCAATTTCAGATATGGAGAACCTTCTGAAATGTAGGGGATTAACACCTCTGAAAGTAAGATCAATGGTATGAAAATGATGTTTTTAAATCTTGATATAGCATAACTAAGAGGTATCTGTACACTTAAGGAAAAATAAATCCTCATCAGATTAGTCAAAGATATGCAAAAAAAATTTTAAATCTTCTGCCTCAGCTTTGAACCATTTTTATTTTTAAATGTAGATTTATATGTAGTGCAGAAATTTGACTGTTAGTCCTGATGGAGCATTGAAAAAGCTGGAAGCATATTCAGTTTCAATTCCTATTTTTGGTTTAGTAATTGTGATAATTATATACTATCAGTTGGCTTTATGATATAAATATCCTTTTGAAAGTAAACTATGTTTAGAGAGTGTTCCAAAATTTCCAGAAAGGATCACTGAATTTGGATTCTGTGTTGATACAATTTTTATTGGACATACCAAGGTTCACATATGTATCTAAAAAAATCTTATTTGTATGAAGATTGGGATTGGTTCTTATAATCTCCAAAAGAGCAGCTATGTCTAACATGATAGGAAAATTATTTTAGTTGTTCTTATTAGTAAGCCTGCATTTCTTCTAGCACTCAATTACTACAAGTAACTTTTGAGTCTGGAAAATTCCATACACAGAAAAAGTACTCATGTAATTTTTCTTTATCCTTATTTTGTTTGTCTGTCCTTATTTCCTTTATATTTTGAACTTCTGTGTTCTTTGCTATTTAAGGATTGCAAATTATTTAAAACTTTATGAAAACTTCATTTAAACTTTCAATGTCAAGGTACTTTAATTAGGTAAATATTTGTGGACTAATATATTAGAATAATAAATAGTCTCAAGAGACTCTTTATGAGGACTTTTTTTAGAAGATAGCCTGGAAAAGCAGTGTGACAAATCAGAACAGAAGTTTTCAGTCGTTGAATAAATTGACTAAGTGTGAGCAGATTTTAATCAAATATCTAATGCAAATGTGTCTGAACATATTTAATTCTGTGTCTACTCTGAAGCTGAAGTCAACAGTTTATGAAAATCCGATTATTAGAACCAGCATCATAACATGATAAAAAGTTTATTCTGAAAGCAAACCCTAATTAATAGAGAACTTCACTGAAACAAAAAGTGAAATGAAATTGGTGGAGGCACAGTTGGGAAGAAAAGGAAATGTTATGTTACAAGGTCACTTTGCTTTTCTATAACCTGTCTAGGCTATGATCTGCATATAACACAAGTTGATTAAAGATTATGAAGAAAATACAAAAACCAATACAGAGTCTAAAAATGTATCTATTTTTTAAATCTAAACAAGAAGTTTGATTTTTCAAATAACAGACCATTGGTCTTTTCTTAATACCTTTTCATTTGGGCATTAGAGATTCTAAGGAGGTGTTAATCCAAAAAGCAGAATATTCACTGACTTAAAACAGAGGCATAGGTCATAATAAAGGAATATAAAGCTATGAACTAGTTAATGTTTTGCACTGCTTAACAATTTGCTTTCTCCTGCAGACTTGAACTTTGCAAGGCTGCACATGTAATCATGTTTTTTGCTGAGGATATTAAAATCTGTGTCATTAGATCTTTCTAAAGAGAGAGAAATGTAAATGGAGCTTGGTGAAATCAGGAGAAGGCAATTTATTATGTAGACTCAGAACTGTCTTGTATCTGTATTTCAAAGTCATCAATATATGATTCTATAATTTTATTTAAAAATGTGAAGGTGTGAAAGCTCTGAAATCCCCAAATGTTGTGAAACTTTTACAGTGTGCACGTGGAGATTCATTCTTCGGAATGTTTTGGTTTTTTCCTCATTTTTTGATCAGATTTGCATTTAGTCTCTTCATTTTTCTAACTTTATGCTGAGTAAGTTCTTTCTGTAATTACTTCTGAGTTGCTCATGCAGAGGGACTTTTCATGTGAGATGTGATAAGCCTTGAATACTGAGCTAATATAATAGTAGTAGGCAGCTCTTTATTATGGATGTGCTTGATGGTGTTGCAGCAACCACAATCTTATTGATTTTTGAGCAGAAGAGCAGATGAAAGGAAATAGACTACCAAAGCCCAAATAATGGTCCTTTGTTCCTGGTAATTAGGTTTTTGCTGTCTGTCCTTAAGGTATATAAAAGAGCATGATGGAGTTTTTTATTGCAAAAACTATTATAGCACATAACATAATTTCTAAAGTGCAGAAAAACGATTGAGAAAGTATGCCAGAACAACTTGGGTAGAGAGATTGGTTTGTAAACCAGACTATCATCCAGTGAAATTTTAACACTGAACAAAAAGATGCTAAATATTCTCAGACTTTTTCTACCTATTACCTTAACTGAAACTTTTTCCCTTATACTTAAGATTTGAGCTTTTGCTCCACAAGAATGGCAAGGTGTCTTTGTCAGAAAACATAATTCAGAAATTTCATACGCACTTCAGGGTGTATTCTAAATCTTTAGCATTTTATTTGCTGAAAATAAATTCAGATCCTGAATCAAAGGTCAAGCAGATGAGAGAAATAATGCTACTGTTCTTATTTAAGAAAAACCTGTGTTTAATCTCCTTGCTAACTACATCTCCTGTGTTAATTGCTGGCAAAATTTCAAGGTGTCTGAAAATTTCACTTCCAATAAGTTTAAATCAAGCTGTAATGTGTTTGCCTGCCTAATTCATTTTAAGATACTTCGAGGTTCTTAGCACTGTGAATACTCTTTCAAATTACATGATTATCTGAGATACGTGTGTGAGATGATGAAAGTTCTACCACTTCAAACTGGGAAATATGCTTTTATTCTGTCAATAAAAGATGCATATTCTTTCCTATGTAATCATAGAATCATAGAACAATTCAGGTTGGAAAAGACCCTTGGGATCATCAAGTCCAACCATTGACCCTGCACTACAAGGTCACCCCTAAACCATATCACCCAACACCACATCTAAATGACACTTGAACACATCCAGGGATGGCGACTCAACCACCTCCCTGGGCAGTCTATTCCAGTTTCTGACCACTCTTTCTGTGAAGAATTTCTTCCTAATGTCCAGACTAAACTTGCCCTGTTGCACCTTGCAACCATTCCCCCTGGTTCTGTCTCTAATTACCTGTGAGAAGAGACCAGCATCAACCTCTCTACAATGTCCTTTCAAGTAATGGTAGAGCATGATGAGATCGCCCCTCAGCCTCCTCTTCATCAAACTGAACAGACCCAGCTCCCTCAATCGCTCCTCATAAGGTCTGTTCTCCAGGCCCTTCACCAGCTTTGTTGCCCTCCTCTGCACTCGCTCCAACACCTTGATATCTCTCTTACACTGAGGTGACCAAAACTGAACACAATACTCAAGGTGTGGCCTCACCAGTGCTGAGTACAGAGGGACAATCACGTCCCTTCTTCTGCTGGTCACAAAATTTCTAATACAAACCAGGATGCCATTGGCCTTCTTGGCCACTTGGGCACACTGCTGGCTCATATTCAGTTGACTGTCAATTAGAACACCCAGGTCCTTTTCTGCCATACCTCCTTACAGCCACCCTTCGTAATGGCAAGAAATGTGCCAACAGTATCACTGTCCTTTGGAGTGCTTTTCCTACTCGTTTGTTCTCCTGACGTTTTCTCAAAATTTGTAATCGTTTCATATTCCACTTTGCCATTTCTCTGGGAACTGGAGACCAAACTATGAGGCATTGATGCAAAAGAGGAAGATCTTTCTTTCTTTTCTATGTAAAAAAACCCTGCATTTTTAAAAAAAAAAAATTACCTGGCCAGGTCTCCTTTCCAGAGAGATTAAAAAAATAATTTGTTAATTTAAGGACGTTTTCACTAACATAAGAAATAAATAGCTTGCCTATTTGGATGTTAAATCAAGTATTTTGATGATTGAGAAAATAATTTGCATTTGTTTTGTCTCTACGAATCCCATATGCATCTCTGTAAACACACTGTAAAATTCACTAGACAACTAAATATTAAAAAATAATCTAAGCAACTATGCCTTAATGTGATAATTATTCAGCCAAAATGTTACCATATTTAAAAAAAAAAAAACGAGTTTATGTAAACAAGTTCTTTGATTTTTAAAAAAGTTAGATGAACAGTGTTTATAGCTTGCTGATGCCCATATCGAATTCCTAGTTGGATTGTACTTTTGGGACTGAAAAAAAATCTCTACTATTTGCTTAATTGTACCCCAGGGTGGAGTTGGGACTGTGTCAAGAACTAAGAAATCATCAGCTTTAATAAACATACAATGTAATTTAACAGTTCATAAACCAGTAAAATTTAATCCCAGACTGAGAGATTTATTAAATCTCACTCAGCAAAATGTTTTTGTGGAATGTGTTAGCAAGTGAGAATTAAGTGAAATGATTTCAGGGGCAATAGATTTTACTACCCGAGGAGGGGAGGAACTAGTTATGCAAGTCCTATCTTCTTAATTTCATTCACTGGTTGTAATTGCATTGAATAGGAGAGCTTTCTGTAAGTACTAGTAGCATGTTGGGTCTCTGAAAATTGTGTGCATGCAACTACATTTGTCAGGCAACATCTAACTGAAATATCTTCTACTGGTGGCCTTGTGCAAAGGTTCTTTTAATGATTGTCATTAAGCCTCTATCTTTGTAAGATAAAACTTCTCCCATTAATTTTTTTTCATTTTGTCATTTTTTTTTGCATCCATGCTTGTTTTTCTGTGCACTTGAGCTTTCCTTTCTTCCCTGATTGTTCAGTCTCTTTTCTAATACTTCTGCCATTTAGAGAATTTTTAATTCTACTTGGTTCTTCCAGACAGTTGTTACAGCCCTGTGAAAATGTATGCTGACTTGTATCTCCTGCTTATATCCTATCATTCAACTGTCAAAAAATATTTTTTAAAAATTAATTTCTTTCAATACCTCTATTCTTGTTATAACAAACTTCTTGAAGACCCTGTTCAGAGTCTAAGTGTGCCCACAGGTATGTTACTTAATGCTAACATCCTTGTTAATATGAATTGCTGAAAGGACTTTTCTTCCATTATTGCTGCCCAGACTATGTTCAAACCTTAATACGAGTTTCTATAGCATCCATATTCCACAGAGAGATGGAATACCCAAGAGAACATTTTAAAAAGCTTGGCTAAATTTGTTATATTTTGAATTGATAAAAGCTGGAATTTCTATACACCTTATGTTTTGGGTCACATTCATTAGAGAGAACCAATTCTTGACACAGAATGGCATCAGGCACTTTAGCTTCTACAACTAATCTTTTGTTTAGCTATTCCTGAATGTCCTGAAAGACCTTTTCTCCTTAATCTGACTTGCAATATGAAGTGTAAATCTCTTTATTGAAAGCTGTGTTTTATTCATCCGTGTATTCTTAAATGTCTAGGAAAAAAACAAAACCAAAATCAAGGTGTGTGTGTGATATTAATTACTTTTGAGCTAGGAAGGTATGATGACAGTCACTTTTTGCTTCTCAAATGAGTATGGCATGGCATGATTTACCCTTCTATCTTTTTTTCCAGTATACTTTATGATTTTACTGTAATGCAAAGCTGTATTTAAACAAAAATTAGTTTCGTCTCATAGTGTATACGTGAGTACTAAAGAGTATATTTAGCTCTATATTTAATTTGTTATTTGAATTTTTCTCCAATATATGTATACAGAGAAAGATGCTGTATTCTTGTGCCTCTTACAGATCTATGTGGTCTCAAACACTTCATATTGTTGAACATACTTGTGATATGAATATTTCCCTTGGACTGTTCTTTATGCTTCATTCGTCTTGGTGTATATTTTGTTAGGGGATTAAATATAAACCCTTTTATTCTTGTATCTGTTCAATCTAAACTTCTGTCTGTTTCATCCTTGTGGTAAATTCAACCTATTCTCTCCTTCGTTTTGCATGTTACTGGAACCTTGCAGAAGTCCATAAACATGATCATTCTTCACTTCAATAATAAATAACTTACTAGAAAGTTATCTGTCATATACATGTGTATGTAAAATGTAGAATATAATGTGGAATTTTAAGAACTACATTTCAAACACTGTCTGGAAGCAATGAAACATATTTCAGTCCCATTAACTGTAAACTGTAATCGCAACAAGTAAAATTACAGTAGATAGATCCACAGAGTTTTGTAATTCTCCTAGTACTCTCTGAGAAATCATTTCTGAAAATGGGATAATATTCTAGATTATAGTGATTAAAATAACACTGTAGTTAGATACTTTCTCTTCATCTTTGTATCGCAGAATGGTTTAGATTGGAAGGCATCAACCACCCTGCCATGGGCAGGGACACCTCTGACTAGACCAGGTTGCTCAAAGCCCCTTCCAGCCTGGCTTTGGACACTGGCCAGGGAGGGGGCATCCACAACTTCTCAAGTTCCTCACAGTCACTGAAAAAAAATTGGCAGAGGGCATTTATGAGATCTTGTGTGTCACAGATTTGTAAATACAAGAATCCTCTGATCTAAGCAAAGTGAATTACTAATATTGCAATCAGTTCCAGTGCCTCACCACCCTCACAGTAAAGAAATTCTTCCTAGTATCTAATCTAAATCTACTGTCTGAGTTTGAAACTATTATCCTATCACTACACTCCCAGGTAACGAGTCCCTTCCCATCTTTCATGTAGGCCCCTGGTAAGTACTGGATGGCTGCTTTAAGGTAGCCCCAGAGCCTTCTCTTCTGCAGGCTAAACAACCCCGACTGTCTCACAGGGGAAGTGCTCCAACCCCCTGATTATCTCTGTGGCCCTCCTCTTGACTTGTTCCAACTGGCCCACATCCTTTTTATGTTGGGGGCCTCAGAGCTGAATGCAGTACTGCAGGTAGGGTCTTAAGAGAGCAGAGTACAGGGGCAGAATTGCCTCCATTGCTGGCCATGCTTTTCTTAATGCAGCCCAGGGTGCAATTTGATTTCTGGGCTGCGAGCACATGCTGCTGGCTCATATTCAGTTTTTCATCCACCAGCACCCTCAAGTCCTTCTCTGCAAGGCTGCTCTCAATCCACTCATTGCCCAGCCTGTATTTACGCTTGGGATTGCCTTATTCTGGACGGTCTTGGAAAATCACTTTGTAGTGCAGATTTGAAACTACTGTATATTGGAGGAAGCTGATCAAGGTTATATGTGGTGAATCAGGCTTCAAGTAGGGCAATATTAGCACCACACTATATAAGAATTTCAGAAAAAAAAGTTACTATCTTACCAGTTATTCTGTTTTGTGAGTTAAAATCACATTTTGACACAATTCAATATTGTGCCCTTGAAAATTTCTCACCACGCAGTAGTAGAATCTATAATATAGACACTATAGATTTTTATAAGTAGATATTAGCTTATTTTGATATGTAGACTATCATATCATCTTTAGTTCTTATCCAGTAATTTTTAAAGGCAACTTTGTCATTTTCTGTCAAAAAGGACAGATTTTAAGTAAAGTAATAGTGTTAGTAATGAGAGCTCTTCTGCACTGTAGGTGGTCAGCCTTTCCTGACTTCTGAGTGTTGTCAGACTCTTCTCACACCTTTGTTCTTATCTATTTTCCCTGGGCTGGTTAAAAGAAAGGAAACAGAGTCAGCTTTTAAGATAAAATCAGTCTTTGCAGGAAAATAATGCTAATTAAAAAAAATGAAACCAACCAAACAAAAAACCAACCATAACAAGGTTATCCTGCAGAGGGAAGAGATTTGACTAGGCTGTTAGATCAAAGGAAGCAAACTGCTTTTCTTATTCTTCTAGTGGTACTATGTCGTCTCTGTGCCCCATAAAGCTGACTAGAAATAGCCTGGATACATTTGAGTTGAAAAAACACAAAACCCAACAACCTGACTTTACATTCAGTGTTTTATCCAAGGCATTACTTCTGGGTAATACATAAAATAGACTTTCTAAGGGCCAATGGAAAATTCAGTCCTTCTAGAATCTGCCCAGCCTTAAGTACTGGCATTCTTTGTGCCAAACAGGAACATAACATTCTCACTATGTTCTAAACTCTCTCGAGGACAGGTAGCATAAATACAAGGCCAATGAGAGAATCCTCTTGCAGTATGAAATGAGCTTGTTAACACTTTGTTAAACTGATTACCACAATCAGACTGAACTAGGTTGATTTCAGAAGATACTATAGTCTGAGATGACTGTGTAGTTTGCAGAAATTCAGTGAGTAAAAAATGATATTATCTGATGAAATAAATTTCAAAGTGGATTAAAGATTCCATATGAATTTCTTTTAGCAAGTTCATACATTTTCAAGGACATTGTTAACAATAAAAAAATAAATAAATTGAAAGTATTCTTTCACTTCTATGCATTTGTCTGGATACTTTTGTCACAGTCACCTAGGGAACAAACGCAGCTATACATTTTCTAGCATTTGGATTCAGTTTCATTTCATTTTTGATACAGCTAATGAAGCCACACTTGAAAAGAATTTAAACCTCATTTTAATTAATGCACAAAAATTTTCCGAATACATTAGTGACCATCAGACACAAGAAAAACCCTCTGAACAGTTTGATTTCTTAAATGCAGATAGAGTTCTTTCACAAGGGCAAAATTTGACTGACTAGAGTTAGGAAAACAGAGATATTCTTGAAGACACTAATGAGCTGCATATGGAAAATATGACTTATCCTGCTTAATGTAGTAGTACTTATTCAGATAATATGCGTGTAAAGATAATGTAAGAATTTGAAAGTAGAAAAGTATATGCATACTTTACTAATCAATGGGAAAAGCTTGGCTCATGCAATGCAATACTTGAAGTGAACTGTATAGTGTCCTCCCTTGAAATTTTTAGTGAGTCAATTCAATTTAGCACAGACCTGGCTAGAGAATCAGAATACTGTCTTTCATAATTATTTCTCTTTGGTTTTGTTTTGTGTGGTACAGTTCATTTGTTAAATGACTGTTTAAAAAAAAAAGAGATATTTAGCAAAATATTTGTCTTTAGGTAAAAATCTAGAAATACTTGATTTATGATGTGCTTAAAACCTGATACTAGTGACAGTAGTGACTGTTAAATGCAGATTTAGCTCTCCACCTTGTGATAGGATAGGGCCTGTCAACTGAGTTATAGGATGTGACAGTATGCGTTTTCTTTCTCCTTACTTTGTCTTTGATTAAGAAATATATTTTGACAACATATTTTTTGAATCAATTATTTCAATTTTTATTGGGGAAAATCTGGTCTTGTTAGACTATCTATAGATGTTCAAGTTGCGATATAGAAGAGTTGGGTCTGAATTTAATTCTGAGGCAAAATTTAAGTTTTATTCCTTCTTTGACTCACATAAAAGGTTTTTTTTCCCCTCGTTCTTTCTTTAAGAGTTAAAAGTACATTCATTTGCTTTTATTGGACATGTATGTATGAAGTCAAATTCAAACACAAAGTACTGTAAACAAATATGTATCGTATTTGCAAGGAGATTGTCTTTAATAGTATCATACACTTATCATGAAGGCATTTTGCAAATGGTTGAGCATTTTAATCCTGATAAAGGTGATGCTTATACTGTTAGGGAGATAATTTAGTTAGCTAACAAAACATTTGTTTTTAAAACTTTTGTTTGGCCCTTCTCCTTTCTCTCTGCCTTCTCTTCCTTAGAAAATGTTCCCCACAGTCACTGAAAAAAATCAGCAGAGGGCAATTGCGAGAGGATAATAATTTACTATAGTAAAAGCTGAAATAGGGTTTTTTCTGTTTGAGAAGTGTACTACTTCTGATATAGCTCATGAAGAAACAGAATTAGCCTAGCAATCTTTCATCTTAAATTAATATTAAACCTGATTACATGACAAAAAAAAGTGTTTTCTAAAAGATAAATCACCCATCTTTGCAATTTAGAGATAATTCTGGAACACTGAGAGATGAAAAAAGATGAGTGGTTTATTGGTACGTAACATTCTCGTATAGTTTGATGGAAGTAAATGGTAAGCACATAAAAAAATACAAAAACGTTGTGCGAATATGGTGCACACACAAGTCATGATTTGATATGTAGAATCTGCACATTCTGTTAATCGTCAACAGTTAATTAGGCACAGGTATTCCAAAAGTAGTTAGTACATTTGTTGAGTGTTGTGGGTTAGGGCTGAGCTGGCCACTAAGCGTGGACAGATGCTCTTTATCTCCCTCTGCACCCCCCAAATGGGAAGGAAAAGGGAATGAAGCAGAGAGACTTAGAAAAGGAAACAAAAACAGCTTTAATTAAACAATAATGGAAATAATAATGAAAGGATAAAAATAGAGAACTATATACAATTATATATAAGCCTGAATATTGACCCTGACTCCCTCCCCCGATAGCAATCCCCACTGATGCTGCAGAGCAGGAGGCACTGGGGAAGCCCCAGGCTCAGCGGCGGCCTTGAGCTGGATACAGGGAGCTGGATTCGGGAACTCAGGATCTGGATAGAAGGCAGGAGATTGGACAGAGTCCTCTCTGGATGCCAGCCACTGCAGAAAAGGGCAAGAAACTCTTGTGATCCCTCAATTTATGCTAAATATGATGGATATGGAGTGGAATACTCTCGTTGGTCACCTGTCCTGTCTATTACCCTCTGGAGATGCAACTTTTTACTTCCCTGTGACCCCTCTTACTACCTGGCACCCCCAGTGTGGCACACAAGAGCCAGCAGTGGCCTTGGTCACTACAGGAATAAGTACAAGCAAGAGCCTTTCTGCATCCCAGTCCCAGCCAGTAACTGTAAACATCAGGTGTTATCACTGCCAGTAGCACACACTGTCTGCAAAAACATGCTGCTAACTTCAGAAAGTGCAGCCTTTTAGAAGAGACTAAACTGGAAAGTAAAAATCACTAAAGAGAATTGCTTTTTTTTAGCTCAAACCAGGACTTTGAGTCTGGTATCAAATGGCATCAATGAGCATTCATGTACCGTGAGTCTGAAGATGGTTATGAAGACCATGATTCCTTTGTTCTGTTAGACTTACTTGAATTTTATCTCCATGTCCATCAAGGGCTAGGGTTGGGCAGGACACTAAATTCTGAGAGATGCTCTCTAAGCCCTCTCTCACCCTACCACAGGAGGTGAAAGGGAATAAAGCAGGCAGATTTAAGGACTGGAAAATAAAACTAAAACAGGTTGTCCTGGTTTGAAAATACTAAGATTAAAGTTTTCTGGAGCTGACTGGACGATGTGGCAATTACAATGGGGGAGAAGGGGCAGCTGTGCCTACGAGGAGGAGAGGATAGTCAGGTGACCCAAATGGACCAAGTATTTCTTCCCATAGTGCTCAGTATAAAGGGGCCCCTAGGAGGAATCATAGAGCCATAAAGGTTGGAAAGGACCTTAAGATCATCAATTCCAACCTACAGCCCTACACCTGTAGGCACCTGAAGTGCCACACCCAGCTGTTAAATGAGTCCTACTCAATCCTCTTTAGGGCAGCCTCAGAAAAATTTTGTCCTAGTGTTCTAAAACCAAGACACAGTTTTAATAAACAATAATAGTACTAATAAGGAAATAATGAAATATATACAAATATATATGAAAGCTATATCGAACCCAACTTCCCCACCTGTTGACAGCAATCATGACTGATGCTACAGAACAGGCAGGCACCAGGGAAGCCCCAGGCTCAGCAGCAGAGGGGAGCTCAGTACAGGAGTTGGATTTGGAACCTCAGGATAGGGATCAAAGGCAAGAGAATGGACAGAATACTCCTCCAAAAAAAAAAATAGCTTAAATCAGGACCATGTCAGAGTGTGAGCCCTTTCTCTCACTTTTTTGAAAAGTCTTAAGACACAGATCAAGACCTTGTGTAGCTGTAGTTCATGAACAGGCCATCTGGTCTCAGGATTTTCATCTGGTTCTTGTCGAACCTACCAGCCATGCTGAAAGTCACAAAATGTCATACCCATTGTATATCATAAGAATAGCAGAAAAACTTGAAAACCAATTTTTCAGTTCCATTACATGAGGAAGATACCTTCTTGGCTGAGACTCAGGCTATAGTGGATTTCTTTGCACCAGCTTCCCCTGTATAGGTCAGAAATCAGTAAAAAATCCACTGCCTCGCCAATGTCCTTCCCCAGGTCCAAGGTCCCAAAACTAAAACCCTCATTCAATACTGATTAACAAGCAAACATGTGACAAAATTCACAGCGTGTTTTTACTAAAGTGTATAACGGGCCTTTGACATCTTTGGGTGTGGTTGTGGACAGGGAGGAAGAAGATCACTGATTCTGAGAAGCCCAGGGTGAAATAATAGACTCTCTCACTAATAGTAGAGAGACTTCTTTTTTCTGCCTTCTTTGTACTGAGTCCAGCTCCACCAGAGCCCTTTCACAGTAAGATTAGAGTATTGGCATGACATTTTCTTAGACAATATTTAGCAAAACTCAAAAATCATTGTGTGGAGACACATTTTAAAAATAGAGGCAAAAGAAACACCGAGAGTAAGACAGGAGGTAAAGGAATGACAGGACAATACTGAGACGAAATGCATAGTACCCAGCTGAATTTGGGTTAAAAATCAAACAAAGATTAACACTTTCTCTCTATTTGAGATATATTGTGACTGAAATCATATCTCTGATTAAGCTGTTACCTCTGAGTGCTAAAAGCTTTCTTGTTACTTGACAGAGTCAACTGAAAAACAGACTTGTGGTCACAGACATCTGACACGTGACATCTTCATCACCTAATTCAATCTCTATTTCAATTTGGTGAAAAATTTTTGTAGCTTCTGTAGTTGTAGTAATATTTTCTTTAGTAGTTATAGAAATACAAATGACAGTATCATGAGCAGTATTTTAGATGAGTTTATATGTATCCAAAAAACTCATCATGAATACTAAGTAGGATTTGTTGAAATCAAAAAACAGCCAGAACCGTGGTTCAGAAGCTGTATCAAGATAGATTTGTGAAATACAATGTAATTCTTAAAAGATTCGTACAAGTTAACTAAAGCAGTACTAATCTCATATTTCAGTAGGATTATTTTCTTGTATTATGTGTACTTTGGTGCATGGAAGCATTGTAGCAGTTTTCTATCTGAAATTCAAGAAGTTTTTGAAACTTCTCCTGCTCTACCTCTTCTTCCTAACAGACTGCTAATTTCATTTTAGATAAGGTAAAGAATCCTAAAAATTTAATTAAGCACATTTCTTCCCTGGTTCCCAAACAGTCTCTTGCTGAAATCTGCAGTACTTCTTGTACTTCTTGTACATAGCATAGTTCCGAAAGCATGATTTAAGGAATTGTTTAAGCTTACATTTAACTTCAATCTTCCTATACAAGGTGGATTGTGGAATCCCATCGTATATAAAAATGCTATTTACCTTGTAACACCTAAAAATCAAATAGGACACTCAACTTCTAGCCGATGATTAGTTTACATTTCATGCATTTAGAAGTATGTTCGAATTTAGATTTATTTCCAGTGAAACAATATTTTTCAGTCAAATACGAAGATTATTATCAGAATTAGAACTACTTCTAAAACTGCAGTATCTTTTTTTTTAATGGTTCCACTGGACTTGACTTGTCAGCCGACAGATTTCCAGCTCAGTGGCTTATAGAATTTGACAGAAAACCATGTTGCTCTACATCTGGCATAACATCCATTTGATTCCTGC
>NW_009694999.1:0-6933 GCF_000703405.1 Apaloderma vittatum | reverse complement strand
TATCATTTCTGTGTCCAAATTTATATCTAATTAATCAGTTAATGCTGGTTTTGAACTTCTGGCTGCTTTTACTAGTGTCTCAGAACAATTTTAATTTTCCTTCATTGGTCCAAAGACTACAGTTTTGCAAGTAAAGTTGATTAAAAGAAGAAAGTTTGCACTTCAGAGCCAGATTAATGTGTTGCACTTACTGTGTAGTTTATTTAAAAAAACTTGTTGCCTAGTGTCCAGCTACTGCCAAGTACTGCTTCTAGAATATTAAGCTTTGTATGACGCTTACTCAGCATGTCATTCCAACTTTTTTTTGTTTCACTGTCTTCTTGTCAAATATCAGCTTGCCTTAAAAGCACTTTAATGCCTTGAAGATAATGAACCATTTGGCAGCAAAAATATTTTCTGACTGATTTGGAGTCCCTGCATAAACTACATCGTGTCTGAGGTCATTGAAAACTATTATACTAGCTATTTTAAAATTAGGATTTATTTCTGTTTGAATTTTGAAATCTCTCCTTGGGAGAGCCATTTAAGCGTAAACGCATATTTTCCTCTTTAACAGTAGCTTATAGGCTATAATGGTAGAACACTTTTGCATTTTTATGTTTAGTTTTATTGTAAAGAGCCTTGGGATGCATTTGCATGAAAGGCACTATACAAGCTCATTTTGTATTGCGTTGTATTGTATTGTGACAAGTGCAATAATCTCCAGGTTTCCTATCCATTAAAGAAGTAATTTCACAGCTCACTAATTATGTGAATGAGAAGGGGAAATAGGTCCTTTTTCTCTAAGGTATGCTGAGCAGATGGCATAGCATTCGTTTCCACCGGCTGAATCTAAGGTCCTCTCTTGCTCTTGGTTCTAAGGCTTGCCTCTGTTCATCAAATAGAACAGGAGAGAAATCAGTTTCTTGTACAGCACGACAGAGTGTGCTGAGAGGCTGTCTCTGTCCTTTGCTAATCCAATATTATTTATCACGTACCAGGTCTAAACAACCTACTTGTTTAGATGGGACATGAAAACCATCAAAATGAATGTGCATTTTAAGACAATTGTAATTTGCCTTAGATTTATAGAAGATTCTGGTTAGATCTGTCATATTTTTTTAAAGTGATAACCATTAAAAAGTTATTAGTGAATCAATTGAGTACCTTTGTGACAATATCTAGTCTGTAACTTTAAAACGGAAAAACATTATTCCCTTAGCCTGTGCACATAACGTCATATCTAAGGTCTTGCTGTCTTGCTAAGTTTTATTTTTCTTTCTTTTGCCTTACTTCTGGAAACAACTGACTTGAATTGAACATGTATGCAGTATTTATACAGCCCCTTACACACTGCTTTTTTAAAGTAACCTGATTCATCTGATATATGTGTTCTCCCGTGATCCTGAAAATTTGGTATTTGGACCTTGTTTCAGCATAAAAAAGAAAGAGGCTGAGACTGAAGGTCCTGACACATCCTGTATAGGACTTGGCAATAAGGCTGCATTTTATTGTGCTACACAGATAAAGTGCAATCAGATTAATTTCTCCTTTTAACATAATGAATAATTTTTTGTTTCCTTCTCTCACTGCTGGGCTGTCACATGTTTTCTGGTGTTGTGCTCATGGTTCTGATTTCTGTCTAATTTCAGACGGACGCAGCACTAATGTATGATGCAGTTCATGTGGTGTCTGTGGCTGTCCAGCAGTTCCCACAGATGACTGTCAGTTCACTACAGTGTAATCGCCACAAACCGTGGCGCTTTGGGACGCGCTTTATGAGTCTCATTAAGGAGGTAAGTCACTAATGAAATGTCTTGCTTCATTGCTTTCCTTTCTCCCAACTCCCATTTTCTTTTGTTTCCCCTCTACTTGCAATCTGTCTTCTTTTTCTTTTTTTTTTTTTTTTCAGTAGATGGGAATCTCTCAGCTTGCTATTTGTAAAGAGATTAGCGGGAAAGGCAGCATTAGTGTTTGAAAGCGTGTTTTCCTGAGGAAGTAGTTGGAACAAAGGAAAATAAAAGGGTGAAATAACTGCATTCTAAATAATACTTTTGGTTTGATATAGGTGGGGGATGGTTGTAGTTGGAAGATTCATGGCATAAAAACCCTAACCCCTGAAACCCCAAACCCTAGACTGACTGAAAAATTCAACATCTAAATACTGGCATAGTTCAAAGGGTCCAAGAATTAAGTTTACTCTCTGTTTTTAATTTTCTTTTTTTTTCCTTATAGTAAATTAATATATGTGTGGCCTTGGTCTCCCAGTATGCTGTGTAGATACTGATAGTGATTTAAAGTAAAGTTAGATTTAAGGTGCTAAACATGAATACTGTAGTGCATTCGTCTCTTATACTGTAAGTAACTCCTAATGTAGTATGTTTTTCATTCTAAATATGCAAATTGCTATGATAAAGGGCACTATCTGCAATGGAATATAATCCTTGCTGTAATACTGGTTTCTTGTTTTCTACATTTCCTCCTCTACTTTAGTATAGTCTTAGAATAAGTTATTTAAAAGTTAAGATATTGCACTTTATTAAAAGTAAGAAATCAGCTCTGGAAGACTGGCTCAGTGACCTAAATTTTTGCTATCTTAATGCAGTTTCAGGGTACTGAGCATCTTGCAGAAGTAGGCCTTTATTTGAATGAAATTTTTGATAAGAAAATGAAATCCAGCATTAATGAAAGATCTTGAATCTTGGGCGGGCAGGCACGACATGCAGGATAGCAGAAGGGGAAACGCATGCGTGATGGAGAGATGAAAACAAAACAGCTTTTATCTCATTTAGTAAGAAGAGTCTCTTTGCTAACATGAAAAGCTGTTTAAAAAATTGTCTGTGAAGACTGAAGAAAAGTTTATTTTAATTAACAAAAATGAATACAAAATATTTTTCAAAAAAACCAACCACAAGGTAAATTACTTAGATAGAATGAGTAATTAATGTTCCCATGGCAGAATATAATTTGTTCTTTTGGGGCAAAAAAAAAGGAAGAGGTATTTATTTATAGAAATTGTTTTTTCTTTCTCCGCAGGCCCACTGGGAAGGCCTCACAGGCAGGATAACTTTCAACAAAACCAATGGCTTAAGGACAGATTTTGATTTAGATGTTATTAGCCTCAAGGAAGAAGGTCTTGAAAAGGTAAGATGTTTACTTCCAAAATAATCGGAAACAAAAAAAAAACACCTATCCCCTGAAGAAGGAACATTTTCATTCACATTTCATGTGTTATATTAAACAATATACCTGTTCTCAACTTGATCTGATTTCAAAGTGTTTTAGTAAAAGTTATTATGTTGATGTCTGACAGTGACCTCTTCACTGTATGCCTCTAGCGACACTCTTAAATTCAAGGTGGCTGGGGAGGAGTGAATGGCTCGACCTGGAGTCATGCATTAATATACTTTGTCTTCAATCTACATTGAGTTTAGTTTTAGTTGCGATTCCAATCCCATTTCCTGTCCTCATGTCTGAAACTCTCAGTATGTGTGTTTGTATTTTCTTTACATCTTACTAATTCAG
Source organism: Apaloderma vittatum (assembly GCF_000703405.1). Lineage (NCBI taxonomy): Eukaryota > Metazoa > Chordata > Aves > Trogoniformes > Trogonidae > Apaloderma > Apaloderma vittatum. The sequence continues at coordinate 3,429 of NW_009694999.1, read as the reverse complement.
GAAGAATTCTTGTATAGAGATGGAGTGAAAGACCAAAGAATTGAGAAGTGCTCTTTCTGTGTAGCCTAGTACTGTCTATATGTGAAATAAGATCTGGAGAAGCACATTCAGTATTTGACTTGTCTACATGACACCACGATGATCTGAAATCAGATCATTTTCCCTCTCCTCTCCAGCTACTCTGCCATGGAGAGGCAATTCAGGAAGCTACAGAGTCTCACATTGTTGTGATCAGCAGACAAAGGTTTTGCAATTTGTATCTTCCACATAGGTTGCATTTAGCTGTGTTATTCATTGTTCTGCAAGATATGTTTTCCTTCATGTTCAGATAAAGTTTTATCAGCTATTGCCCCAAGGTGATTTTTGATAATGAAAGACACCATGCTAAAGAGTTGCAAGTTGCATTTCTTCCATAAATCACTGAATGGAGAAGCTAGCATAAATATTTCTCCAAAACTCATCCCCTCAATATTAGTTTTGGAACAGCGAAAAATATTACACGGAATCAAAGATACATATGAGCAAAAGCAGAGCAATTTATTTAGGGTGTAGTGATGGGAGATTAGAAAAAGGAAAATGACTATGTATGCACATTAGATTGAATTATTTAGTAAATATTTGTAATAAATAGGTTATTTTACTGAAAAAGAGAAATCAATGCTGATGAATAAATGTGGTTATTCTGAAAGAGTATAAACCCTGTTCTTGTTGAATCCAAAGTGAATGATTAAACTCTAGATCAGGACATCTACTAATAGAGGCCGTATGTTTATGGCTTGTCCTTTCATTTAGAAAGACTGTCTCAAAGGTGTTTTTTTATCCACAAAATTGTATTCTGTTAAAACTTTGATGAATCCGTCTCCCTTCTCTAGGTCCCCTACCTCCCTCTCTTCACATGTGCACTCCATCTCTTTGTATCACATGCTTTCCTTACTCCTTTTCTTCTTTCCCTCTTTCTCCCCTCCCCCTTTTCTGCCTCTTTCCTTTCTCCCCTCTCTTTCCATCTAATCCCTGTCCACTTGTTCCTCTTAATCTTTTTTCTCTATCCCCTTTCTCTCTATTTTCTTCATAATTCCAGGAGCCTTTCCCCATCTTTGCCCTTATATATGCCCAGTGTTCTTCCCAAATCACTATCTTGTCAAGGCTCTCTTTAGAGGTGCTGAAGAATTTTACTTTATTTATTTATTTATTAAACTTGTGGGATGAGAGAAGATGGGAAGGTGGAAATTTTATATGTCTTATTATGTGTGTCTTGTTTCCATTCTATAAATAGCTATTATATAATGTCTTTCCAAATACGGGGAATAATTTCTTATTTGAAGGACAACAGTTCAACCCAACCAAACAGTTTTGTGACAAAATGAGATATCTTGAGGAGAAGAGTATTCGTGGAGGCGAGAGGAAAGTTATTGTGAAGTTTTTCCAGAAGACCTGTCTACTTTGGGGATTTTTTTTTTAAATGTCCTAGATAAAATACCTAGTTAGTATAATGGGAAATTACATAAATAATGTATTTTAAGTATAATGACTGGTGAAGTCAGTAGCGACAGAAAAATTGCTTATTAATTTAAAAAAGATGTTGCATGTGATCTTGGATTTTATGTGAGATACCTGTTCCCGAAGCTCTTGAATGAAAAGTGATAATCAAGCATCAATTAATAAATTTGCATTTCCAAATAAAAATTCATGTCTGTCAAATCTGGTAGCTGCTTGTAAGATGAAAATAACAAAATTATAAGATGATTGGAATGCTGATAATGAAATGTACAACACAGTTTTTTGACAGTCACTGTGGACACACTGGACTATTTATGGCTAAGCAGAGTGAAAATTCCAAACTGTGGCAATCCTGTATAATAAGCAAATTATGATTTAAATTACAATCAATCAGTATTTACATTGAAGTTGCATCACAAGCAGAACTATTTTATACTTCAGGGAGATAACAAAAACCTGAATTTAATACTGTTCTTCATATGAAAATTTGTCACTGAAGAAGAATTGCATTTCTTGAATACAGATGTTATCAACTTGCTCAGGAACCTGCAGACAGCATGCATGGAAATGACACAAAATGATTTGTAATTCGTTGTCCGTGATCACATTGCCCATGACATGTCATAGTCACAAGATAAATGTAAGATCTTGTTTTATTTAGTAACTATGACAGGGAAAAAACTGTAAGTGGCATAAACAGACGGTTTTGAAAATGTTGGAGGGGAAAAAAAGAAGGTGAGATAACAGATCTATGGAAGCCAGAAATATGAATATTAATATGATACTTGGCAATGAAGGCAAGTGTATTAAGATGAAGAAAGCAAAATGAATGAAGCAATTCACCAATGGGAGATACATAAATAGAAGAAACAGTATTACTCACACTTGAGTATAAATATTTTCTTGATGTAATCACCACTATTACAAATTACTCTACAAAACATAATAAAGAAAAGATGGTAAACTGTAGACATGTTTGTCAATTCTTTGGAGGTTGAATATGACTGATTTTGGCTGCATAGTTAGACAGCTGGTACCACTGCAGAAGGGCAGTAATCCTTCCTAATGCAATGTTTGTGGCACTTACCTGTGAGTAGTATGTACAGTTTTGAATGTCTCAGAGCCAAAAAAACACTACTTTTTTTAAGAAAGTTTTGAAAATCCATTTCTTTTTCTCAAACGGCTGAAATAAGAAAGCTGCTTTAATCTGTTGAATTTTAGTGGATAACATTTTGAGACTGACGCTCAGTAAACTACTCCTGAGTATACGTAAACTCAGCAAATTTTAAGTTTTGGGAGTGTACAATGCTTCTTTTTTAGGGTGGTAGTGCATTATTGCACTGGTCTTGGCTGGGATACAGTTAAATACGTTCATAGTAGCTTATACGGGGCTGTGGTCTGGATTTGTACTGAAAATAGTGTTGATCACACACTGATGTTTCAATCACTGTGGAACAATGCTTGCACAGTGTCAAGGCCTTCTCTGCTTCTCATCCTACTCCACCAGTTAGTAGGCTGGAGGTGCCCAAAGAGTTGGACGGGGACACAGCCAGAACAACCGACCTCAATTGACCAAAGGGATAGTCCATAACACACGATGCCACGCTCAGCAATAAAAATACAGGGTGCAGGGGAGGAGATTGGTGGGAGCTGCCATTGTGCAGGGACTGCCTGAGCATAAGTCGGTTGGTGGTTTTCTTTTGTATCATTTGTCTTTCTTGGGTTTTATTTTCTTTTCTCTTTTTTTTCCCCACCTCCTGTTTTTAGTCTTTTTTAATTACTATTATTATTTATCTATATTTAACTCAACCCATGACTTTTCTTACATTTACCCTATCAGTTCTCCCCTCTCCATTCCACTATGAGGGAGGGATGAAGTGGTAGTGTGGTGTTTAAACTCTGGCTGTGCTTACACCACGACATTTATGTTAT
>NW_009694998.1:2842-20613 GCF_000703405.1 Apaloderma vittatum | reverse complement strand
GCCCTGGTCTGGCCCATGTAGGGGTGTTGGGATAGAGGGTGGACTTGATGATCTCAGAGGTCATTTCCAACCTCAGTAATTCCATGATTCTCTGATTATGAGTAGAACTAATTCAGGCATCCTTAATTCCTAACAAAACACCGCATAATTCCTAGTTCTATAATTAATATCTAGACACTGTGGCTGCTTCAGTAAAAATTGCTATAAAATACCTTCTTGAGAGACTATAACAAAGAGAAGCAAATTACTGCCCAAAACTAAACTTTACAATCTTATGTTTCATATACATGACAGAAAGACCAATCCACCTCCACAGGCTCATGTAACTTACTGGAAGGTTACTGACACACATAAAATTGTCTCACTTTTTTATATTTATATGAAAACTTTTCAACAAAAGCAATAATAAATCAGCTTTAACTATCACTGTTGATGAGACATTTCTCATATTTAAGTAAAAATAAACAATACAGCAATGAAATTGAGATCAAATTAGCCAATTAACAATTTAGCTGCAGCAACTGGACTGGTGCTTAAACAAAAATAACTTATACTAAAAGTAATCTTTATACTAGGCTATGGATATTGTCTACCTAGACTACCTAGTTTACCTAGATTTTCCAAAAGCCTTTGACACTGTCCCCACAGAATTCTTATGGAAAAACTGGCTGGTCATGGCTTGGAAGAGCATACTATCTGCTGCATAAAGCACTGGCTGGCTGGCTGGGCCCAAAGAGTACTGGTCAATGGAGTTAAATCCCACGAGTGACCTATCTCAAGCGGCGTTCATCAGGGCTCAGCATTGGGACAATTTCTGTTTCATAATCCTTCCCTGCTCTTAAAGATGCAGTCACAGACTGTCGTGGGTTAAGGCAGCCATGTTTTCACACCTGAAAATTCAAAGCTTAATGTGTCTTTCATTTAGCAAGACAAAAGAGAAAAACCTGGAAAATAAAATACTGGGTATTAACAATATTTTCAGCTGTTACATTCTCTCTGGGCTTTGAATAGAATCATAGAGTCATAGAATCACAATAGAATCATAGTCTCATAAACTCAGAATCATAGAATCATAGAATCACAGAACCATAGAACTCTTTGGGTTGGAAAGGACATTAAAGATCATCTAGGTCCAACCACCCTGCCATGGGCAGGGACACCTTCCACTAGAACACGTTGCTCAAAGTCCCGTTTAACCTGGCTTTGAAAACTTCCAGGAAGAGGGCATCCACAACTTTTCTGTGCAACTTGTTCCAGCGTTTCACCATCCTCACAAAAAAAAAAAATTCTTCCCAATATTTAATCTAAATCTATCCTCTCACAGTTTGAAACCATATCATTACACTCCTTGATAAAGAATCCCTCCCTTTCTTTTCTATAGGCCTCCTTTAAGGCTCAAAAAGCTTTAATAAGGTCTCCCTGGAGCCTTGTCCAGGCTGAACAGCCCCAACTGTCTCAGCCTGTCCTCATAGGGGAGGTGCTACACCCCTCTGATTATCTTTGTGGCCCTCCTCTGGACTTGCTCCAATAGCTCCATGTCCTTCTTATGTTGAGGGCCCCAGAGCTGGACGCAGAACTGCCAGTGGATCTCATGAGAACAGAGCAGAGGGGGAGAATCACCTCCCTTGACCTGCTGGCCACTCTACTTGTGATGCAGCCCAGGATATGATTGGCTTTCTGGGCTGTGAGTGCACATTGCTTGCTCATATTCAGTTTTTTACTCACTCGTCCTCCCTGCTCCACTTTCAAGTCCTTCTCTGCAGGGCTGCAGTGCAAACAGGAAACAGCATTTTTTTTCTTTACAGTTCCATTCCAGGGGCTGGAAAAGACTGTTGTAATTCCAGAATGGGAATAACAAGTGATTCTTTTTTTTCATTTTTCCATGTGTAGCCTGGATATTTTAGGTTGCAGATTCTTAGCTTACCCAAAAGAGAAACCTTTTGGATCTTCTTTGATTTTACTGTTCACAGGTATCGATTTAATCACTTTATGATATCTTTCTTCAAGGTGCAAAGTCCACCGAATGACATTAACTAGTGCTGTATGTATTGATTGACCCAGCATCAGTGAGCACATTTTAAAGAAGTTTTATTTAAATCTTCAAGGTGCAAAACAAAATAATTCATATTGAATGAGGTGACTTTTTGAGGATATTCAAAATGGTCCAATGCATGTTTAACATCTTCATCAATGCTTTGGACGAGGGGACAGAGTGCACCCTCGGAAGTCTGCAGATGACACCAAACTGGGTGGAAGTGTCGATCTGCTTGAGGGTAGGGAGGCTCTACAGAGGGATCTGAATAGGCTGGATCACTGCGCCAAGGCCAACTCCATGAAATTCAATAAGGCCAAATGCCAGGTCCTGCACTTTGGCCACAACAACCCCAGCAGTGCTACAGGCTTTGGGAGGAGTGGCTGGAGAGCTGCCAGGCAGAGAGGGACCTGGGGTTGCTGGTGGACAGTCGGCTGAACATGAGCCAGCAGTGTGCCCAGGTGGCCAAGAAGGCCAACGGCATCCTGGCCTGGATCAGAATTAGTGTAGTGAGCAGGGAGGTGATCATGTCCCTCTATTCAGCTTTGTTGAGGCCCCACCTGGAGTGCTGTGTCCAGTTTTGGGCCCCTCAGTACCAGAGGGATATTGAGGTGCTGGAGAGGGTACAGAGGTGGCTACCAAGCTGGGAAAGGACTTAGAACACAAATCATATGAGGAAAGCCTGAGGGATCTGGGGCTGTTTAGCCTAGAGAAGAGGAGATTGAGGGGAGACCTCATTGCTCTGTACAACTACCTGAAGGGAGGTTGTGGAGAGGTGAGAATTGGTCTATTCTCCCTAGTGGAGAGTGATAGGACAAGGGGAAATGGATTTAAATTACGCCAGGGAAGGTTCAGGTTAGATATTAGGAAGAATTTCTTTACTGAGAGGGTTGTCAGCCATTGGAACAGGCTGCCCAGGGAGGTGATTAAGTCACCATCCCTGGAAGTGTTTAAGAGACGAGTGGATGTTGCATTGGGGGACATAGTTTAGTAGGTTGATAGGGCTGGAACAAAAGCTGGACTCAATGATCTTCAAGGTCTCTTTGAGCCGAAACTATTCTATGATTCTGTGATTGTACGATTCTACGATTCTATGATCTTAAGGATAAATTGTCTCACTAGTGTATGGAAAGGTAGAATAAACATAGCTAGCTGGAGGTATGAGTAGTGGAACTTTGAAACAACCAGCTATTCTGTATTTACTTGTTAAAAAATAGAAGTAGATATAACTTGCTGACAAATGTCTCCAGTTTCCTTTTCATATAAAAATAAAACAGGTCTGAACACAAACTGTAAAGCAAGCCATCTTTTTTTCTAAAGTCCTTTTTATATAACAAGCAACATTCTAATTCCATTGTGATCTTTGACCTCAATAGAAAAACAATTTTTCTTATTTTTGCCTTGTCAGTAAAGAATCAGGTGTTTAATGTACAGTGAAAATGTTCCTCCTTTAGAATCACAGCCATATTTTTTTTCTATTTATGAAAAATAAATTACTGGGATTACCTACATACATCTTTACATATGCTTATAATTTATGTATATAGTATGAAAGGGTAAAGAAATTATTCAAAATTCTCTTATGAGAAAATAATACATATCACTTTCTTTAAAATATGGGTATTATAGTAGAGCAGATAAGACTATACTAACTTCTGAGAACAAATCTGCAATTTTCAGCCCAATTTTGTGAAATTTATGTAACTATAAAGAGCAAGGGGTTACAAGTCCATTATTCAAAATGAGACACGAGTTTAATTACATGTGGTTTAACTGAAATATAGAATGTCAATGTATAGAAAAATATGACTAAAATGGTGTATTAGTTCAAAATGCCGACTGTCGGATGCTGCCAATGGCCAAACTACTGTGGCACACAACGTGGCTGAAGTCATATATTGCTTATGCTGATTATGGATGTGAAATAAGGAAAAATTATTATTACCAAATATCCAAATAGCTGAGACATGCAAAATGGACAGCTTGTCATACTGATGGAGCCTAATGAGTTTATAGTTGAATAAGATAAAGACTGTAATGAGAGAAGAATGCAGAGTGCATAAAGCTATGCAGTAACAAGAAAGATAATGACTGTTACAACAACACATGGGCTTACACCGAGTATTGTCCATCTTCCACTTTGCAGAACATCTGCTGACAAAGGAGCCTGGCCTTAAGAGAATAAGCCTTTGCTCATTTTCTGATGCATTAGAGCTTGGAGTAGAAACAGTTATGAACTATATTCTTTTCCTCAGAGATGCAGTTTTCCTATTTCAACACAGGTAAATATAATTCCGTTACTCCAACAGAGCAAGATACATCAGTTGAGCTGCAGTGACAGACTGGCTGAGCACTTAACCCACTACAACAGCAGCATCGGACATGAGCTTACGCCAGTTTAATGGCAGGAGACTGTACAAGTAGTTACTGCAGGAGGGTTAAAAGGTACTTCTGTAGGCTGCATGTGCATGCAATTATCTTTCTATATAATCAGTGTTGTCATATATGAAAAAGTTGTCAAGTCTTTATTACAATGTTCCCAGTAAATTTTCATTTTCTAGAGTTACTTTTTGCTGAGTGAAGATGTACTATGTTCCTCTGCATAAGGGGAACACTCAGAATCTAACAGCAATATTTTAAGATAACCTATTTTAAAGAACGAGGGAATGTTACAATCAAGCTCTAGATATCGTATGGCACACACACACAATTTTTTTTCATTTAGATAACTGCTTATATATCTGATAGCTACAGAAGGGAAAGAAAGGCAGAAAGATCATCTCTTCAGCTTGGAATGACAAAAAATCCTTAATAAAAAATATGTTGACCACATCAGACTACACTATATGAAGATATCTTAATTGAGCAGAAAGAATGAGGTTTAAATCACCAGTAGGTATTTGAAATGAATCTTAGCCTCATGCCTAAAAATGGAAATTAAGAGCCCTTGAGATTTCTGCCTTTTAGAAGCCACTACTGAATTGTAATACCTCCTTCTTCTCGAATGGAATCAACTTTTCTGACTATTACATCTGCATATAAGAGTCTTTACTCTCTCTCTCTTCTTCTCAGAGGACTTTCCAAAGGATATATTTAAGACATAAGTGACTGTAACAGAGGTTATGGAATTAACTGACAAAATGAAGAACAACAACCTGTTAGGAGCAGGGAGTGTTTGTTTAAAGCTTCCAAAGAAACTCAGAGACGAAGTAGCTCAATTACTAACTAGTAATCTAACCTTTAAATTAAAACTGCTTTACTTAAGGATGGTGGATGGCAAACACATCAGCTGAAAAAATAAATCTACAGAGTTGCTGGCCTGTAAACCTGGTGTCTACAATGGGAAGATTAGTAGAAACTATTATTAAGAATGGAATTGATGTAGTGCATAGATGTACTTTACCTTAGAAAAGTCAACCTGGCTTTTGCAAAGAATACTAATGTCTTAAAAATTTCTTTGAGATCTTTGAAAGGGTCTGCAGGCATATGGATAAAGCTGATCTAATTGATATAATCTATTTGGATTTAGGTATTAAGCAGCCATGCATAAGAGATAAAAAGGTCATAACTTGGATAAATAATTGGTTACAAGACAGGCAACAGAGAGCGAGAGTAAATAGTCAATTGTCTCAGTGAGAGGAGGTCAGCAGTAGAATTCCACAGGGAAATGTGCAGGGGATTGTTCTGCTTAATATGGTTATCAGTGACCTATATAATGGGGTGAGCAGTGATGTAAGAAAGTTGGATGATGATACTAAATTATTCAGGGTAGCATGAGATCTGACTGCAAAAAAATTGCAGAAAGGTTGTATGAGATAAGTGAAAGGTAAAAAAACTTCCACAAAACAAAATCCCAAACTCAGATAAAATTCTTCATAGCTAAATGCAAAATAATGAGAAGAAAAGACAAATCCTTGTTTCATATAGAAACAATGTTCACTGAGATAACCATTGCCAATCACCAACAAGTTTATGTGGCTGAGAGATTTCCACTGAAATGGCACCTAACAGCCATCACAAAGGAAATGTGAGGAAATATTAAGAAAGTAATAGAGAGGAAAACGGAGGTTATTGCTCCACTATATAAAGTCATAGGCTTACCCATATTCCAGAATATTCTATACAGTCCTGAGCCTCTCATCTCAAATTCATAAAGTAGAGCTGGAAGAAGGTCGGAGAAGGATGGCAAGAATGGTCAAAGGTCTGCAAGAGCTTTCATATAGGGAACTCTTGTGTAAGTTAGGCATCTTCTGTCTGGAAAAGACATGACATGAGTGATGGATGTGCTATAAATTTTTAAAAATTTTGAGTGATATGAAGGCAGTAGGTGGAGATTAAATTTTTTACAGTCTCTTCCAGTTGAAGAACAAGAAAGAGTCAAATGAAGCTCACAGAACCCACCTCTTTTTTTCTTCAAGACAAGTGAGAGGCAATAGTTGCTTATACAAGACAGGAGATGTGAGCAAGTTCTCGCTGAAGTCTATTTTGCATTCTATGGATTTAAGGGGAAACTGGACAAGTTTATGCAGAAGAAATCTATCAAGGTTTGCAAAACCTTGCATAAGCCAGTCATCTGACGCAGCAAATGTCTGAAATAGCAATAGCTGAAAAACAGGAGAATGATAAGAAGAAATATAGATTGTTACCCTTCTAGTTTGTATTGTTTCCTCCAGACTTGTGCTTGTTAGAATCAGGAGTACGTCCCAGCTGGTCTGACTTAATGTGGATATTCTTACATACATATATTCCCTTTCAACCAAGTTTCCTTATCGGGACAATTGTCACGTTCCAAAGCTGAATTTCAAAGCATGTCAAAATACAGGCAGTACAGTGGATATAGGAGCTGGGACATAAACATGAGTTAAAGAATAAACTAATGCAATAACATGTGTATATACCCAGTGTCATGCCCATTGAAGCTGGGTCAAGTACATACAGAGATGCAGAACATCTTTGTATTTCATCCCACACTTCTGCTCTCCTATTTATAAGAGCTTGCTGTGGGCTTAAAAAAGGACAAACATGCAGATGGAGTGAGGATGATCAGTGGTATGCAGCAAGAGTAAAACTATCTAGGCACACATACAAAGAATTATCCATCTGCCTGTTTGACTCCTGGTAAACACCGAGCACTTGTGACTGTATGTAAGCAGTTAAGAGCTGTGATGATGGCAACTGCATGTGTGCTTTGGAGATCATGAATGTGAAACTTCATTGCAACTATGTTTTCCTGGTGGGTTTTCATATTTAGACTCCTTTTCTCATCATCACAACCCACTGAATAAAAATAAAAATCCTTGAATAAGCATGGCTTAACACATCTTAATAAATGTATAAATATCTTAAAACATAAAATGTGACCATCTCATTTTTTTTAATTCTTTTGCTTTTGTCAGGTTTACAATGGTTGATATGTACTTTTAGGAGGCTAGCATACGTAGTACCTTCTATCGATGCCCACCTTAAATTGTTGTATTATCTAACCTAAATGTTATTCTGGAAAACATGCTTGATTCATTCTATTATTATTATAAATTTTAAATATTTGTTTATAAAGGGTTTTTATTAATCTCTGATGTTGTCCTACTGTCTTTCCTAGAAAGTGCTTGTATGTGTACGTACCATACACATATAATGTAGCCTGTGGTAGAAGCAGCAATGTGACAGGAGAATTATTACAACATTAATTATTGAAGATTCCAAGAATAACCCTGAAGTTAAAGAGTGAGGCTTAAAACACTGGTAGTAAGGGATATTGCTATTGTACAATAACAACAATGAAATTATCTAAACTAAAACAATGCAAGAAATTGTAATTACTAAGTTGTAGGACACTTCTAAAACAAATTTCTTGATAAATGCTATATATTTTCCTGTCATAATTCACCCATATGTTTTCAGCCAAAAGACTAAAAGCATGAGGATAGTAAAGGCTGTAATTTGCAGCTAAAGTTTTGTAAACTTATCTGTAATATTTTTGTGTATGGAGCTAGTTCCTGCTAGTAATTAACTGGGGACAAAGTGGACTATCAACATAGTAGGATTATTTTAAAAAATAATAAGTCCTTAAAACAAACAGATGTTTTCGTTCTATTTATTGGTGCATGGAGGCACTTAGAAACCGGGAGAGAGGACTTCATGAAAAAAAAAGTGCCACTGACTTATCATTTAAGTAGTTTATGAGAGCTCTGTCTGAGTTCCTATCTAAGACTGTCCCTAAAGAAGGCTTGGAGATTATCTGTGGCTGAAAAGAATTACACAGCTGATGCTTACAATAGCCGTAAAGCACCAGGATGATTTAAATATTTTCTCACTTACTTTTAAAAATAGGAAGTGAATCAACCACTAATGTATAGGAAGAAAATTCCAATCTACAGAAGCTGTACAGCAAGAACTTAGATGGTCATGTGTCTAAATATCTATGCTATTTTATAACCTTCAAATGGTAAAGTAGGGTTTCTGTGGTTTGGTTGATGTTATATTTCATTTTCCCAAAAAGGGGAAAGTATTGCCAAGGGAAGGATTAATGATGGAGACACAGAGACGAGAAGAAATCTCATGTCCTTGGAGATCTATAGTAGTCTCTACTTGGTGGTCACACAGATTGTTTGTAATGTTCATACTGTTACTGTAAACACAAGAAAGAAAATTTGCAGAGCATAACATGCATGTATCTATACACATGTGCAAAAACACACACATATAAATTTTTTTATATTTATAAATATATATTATATTATATGTTACATATATACATCATTTATTTATTTAGGACATAATTCAAAGCTCTCTGCTGTCACTGGAAAAAACATCCATACATCTATTTGTATGCTGATATACACATGGCTATTTGTTTGCTAATGACACACAAAAAGTGTTGGTGGAGAAACAAAACTAAGAATGCTCAGAAAGTGAGAAGAAAACAGATGAAGTCTATTCAACAATAACAACTAGTAATAGAATGGTTCAGTGGCTCCGGATTTAATACTTCTAGACAACTCCCCACTGAAAATCAAGAATTAGAAATCAGTGATTTGTGCTTTGTTCATCTCCTCATCAATGTCTTGAACATGAAAACAGGATCTAATTTAATGAAACAAACTGCTCACCCTATGAGCTGATTACATGATGTGCATGCAGAGTACTTATTCTTATGTTAACATAAAAGACTGAATATGATAACAATGAAAACACATCTGTTACTGAACCTTCTACTTTTTTCCTTATGGTTTTCTGTCCTGTATTTGAAATTTCATAGTTACAGCACGAATTTCTACTCAGTTCACAACAGTAGTTAAATTTACTGCAATTTTTCATTCCAATACCAAAAGAGTTAGGTCGACTAAAGGAATATTTTGATGAAAGAAAATGTCTTAAGTGCTGTTAAATAGTTGATATCTTTTCATGAGCAAAAAAAGTCTATTTGAAGAGGTAGTCTACAAATAGGTGGAAATTCTGAGTGGAATGACAGCTGTGCGGAAATCGAGGTCAGGACTCCCTGATCTGTCCTTATTAGTGATTCGCTTATGTGAAAGCACCAGATAAATAAAAATCTGAATAAGTTTTCTACATAATTCTGATACATTTTTAGTGGCAGTACCTTAAGTTTAAACTTCTATGGGCATCCTCTGAAGGGCAATGGCAAAGAAAGATGAGTAATGAGGTATCCCATTGTTAATTGCTCCTGACTACTTTCTTTTTTCATTTCAAGTTACTGTAATATAGATGGAGTTCAATGTGTATTCCTAATGGGCAATATCTTTCCCCTATACTAACTGGAGAATATTTTTATTTTCAAAAATTCATCGATGATATCACTTGAAAAAATGTGACCAATTCACACTGCTAGAGATCTGGCCTATGGATTGTGTGGTAGACACATCTATCTGTTTGCTGAAATTGCACACTACCAACTTGATCCAACTTTCAGTATATTTATCTGCAAATCGTGCAACTTCTGCAATGCACTATTAATCCTTGGGCGCTTGAAATGGAGAATTTCTGTGATTGTTTATTAACTATGTGTGTGTGTGTTTGCACTTGAATTCTGGTTATTTACATTCTGAGAATATCTTTTTTTATACATGTAATTATATATATAATATACAGTGTTAAACAATAAGAAGGCAACATACTTGCAGGTCTTCACTGTGTAGTTCAGCTAGTTTAAAATTAGGCAGAAAAAGAAATGAAAAAGGGAAAGACTATTATAGCATGTGTGGGTAGATTGCTAACATCAGAAAAATCACTCCCCACTTTGTTATGTTTATTGTCGTGCCCTTCAGATGAAAAGTTCTCACATGGCCTTGATGCTGTTCTGGAACACACTAATTAACAAAAAAAAAAGCATCCACAAAACTAAGCCTCAAACCCACAATGAAATAAACTCTTCCCAGAATTCTTGTAAGAAGAACCAAAAATAATGGGAGTGAGGGGAAGAAGTGATATGGCTTTCTTAGAATAAACCTCACCTTCATTAGTGAACCAAGAAATACATGTACACTTTCTTCTGTGTTTCTTAGAAATAAAGAGCAATCATATAAAGCTTTAGTACCATTACTGTCAATTTGCAATAGCCTATTTACACCAGCTGAGGAACTGGTTCATCGTGTAGTTTAAATATGATGACGGCCCAAAAATTTTTCTGATGAATGAGTCACTCACTTGCGGAACTGAAACTCATTCCTGACCCACTATGGCTACTACGTTTATATTATAAAGAAGGTCACGGCTGGTTTTATGTTGAATATGGTACCCTGAAGATTTAATTAAATGGGATTGAAAATTATGAATACCAAAGCCAGACAGGTCATATTGGATAATCCTGTTTTATTTTACAGTAATTGGTTACACAAGTTATTATTATATAATTTAGAACATCCTGATTCTCAGTGGAAGTCCTTGTGCATTTAATTAACCGTGAGTGCAAAATGACTTTAACAAACTGAAGCCATTAAGGCCTCCTTATACATTCTTTTCAAATGGAAATTGACAACAACATTTTCATTTAAATTCTTATAATTCTGTAGTTTTGAAATGAATAAGCAAGGTAAATAATGTTGGCTTAATTATTGGTTTAGTTATTAGTTTTGAATGCCACTTTTAGGCAGATATTTCATATTTGGATTTTGATCTGAGGTTTTCATCACTTAATTGTCACAAATTCTAACTTTATGGGTAACTTGACCTCCACTTTGCTAAAATTTGTGGAACTTTAAGTTTCTAATCACAAGAAATGCTGGCTACTGTTTCTGTGTCTTTGTTGAGGCCTACAGATTTTGAAGCATTTCTTTAAAAAAAAAGTGAAAGACTGTGGTGAAGGTAAATTTTAAAGGGCAAGAGGGGATTTAATCTTTAGTTGACTGAAAGACCAGAAGACCAGCTTATTAACGTGTATCTCAGTGTGATGGTCAATCATGATGAAGTATTTGGTAACTTCTTCTGGACCAGGCCGATCTTTTTATTGCTGTTGTTAAGCTTTTTGAAATGTTTCTAACTACAGTTTTCAGAACCTCTCTGGGGAAAACAGGATATTCAGACTGTAATATCAAGGCAACCCTAACTCACAGACTTGACTGAGAGTATGGGATGGGCCAGTGAGAAACCCATGGCAAGACTTCCCTTCCCTGTCAGTCTGTGATCCAGATGGATATACATGTTTGAGAGAAATATCAGTCAGGAATTTCTTTTCAGTCATTCTTTTCACTAATTGCATTCCACATCATCCTGTCTGGATGTGACAAGTGATTTATCTGGGTTACCATCAAGAATATGCTACGATAGAAATGCTCTCCAGCACATCATAATGTGCAAAATATTAAACAAAGTTTAGTCACATGTTCATTCTGGGCAATAGTGAAATATAAATAACCTAAACTCCTTAGGAACCATAAAAGGCAGGTTGCTGTTTGTACTGTTTGTTTAATTGTTCTACATGACTGGGAAATAGATGAGAATTTACCGGAGTATTTTGAACTTCAGTGTTGCTGTCTCACAGTACATTGAGAATAATGAATTGACATTCACTTCGGAGGGAAGAACATTAATTTTCTTACCTGGGAAACAGGGAAGCCAGCTGGAGAGGAGAAAATTGCCCGGTAGATTGTAGACATAAAGGCATGTTACCCATGCTGATAATAACCAGGGGAAATATGAAGATAGTAACAGAGGACGATAACAAGCCAGCTGAGGGGAGGAGGGGGTCTGAATCAAGCGATCCCAAGCTGTGCACAGCTATTATGCAGATGGAGGGGCACCTCTGTGCCTGCAGAAAGGAGCTGGTTTATTTCTCATGTTGCAGAATGTGTTAACTCCAGCCTTGTACCAAGTAAGATCAGGCCTTGCTTTCTTCCTATTATCAGGAGTATGTATTTCTTGACAGATTTCCGCACCGCTGCCTTGTTATTGTGGATGTATCATTATTTATCCCACTTTGCCCTCCCTCCCCCTTCCCCTCTGCTGCGGGGCTCTGCAAGTTGCAGGCAACTGTCATGTCAGGTATACGGGAATCTGTCAGGCACACAATGAAGAAAGATGGAGTGATCACTTCTCACTGCCGTGTTTATTCTGTTTTCTGTCTTCTGCAGGCCTGCTTGCAGTGAGATGCTTTCCAGAGCGCTTCCCATCAAGGATCCCAGGAGGAGCGGGGGTAGATGCCGTAGCCACACTGCTGCCCAGCAATGACAGAAACCTTGGATAATGTCCCTGCCTCCAGCAGCTCATCCTGGAGTAGCTTTCCCCTGTAACAAACCAACTCCTCACAGCCCATCCTGGCTCCTTATAGCCATCTGCTGTCACTGGCAGGAGAGGAGGGAGGAAGAGGAGCCAAGGACAGGGAGAAGAGGAAGGTCGGTGTTGGGGGGATGGCAGGGAAGAGCTCCCAGCAGTGACAAGATGCAGGAGAAGCATTTTGTTCTGCCCTGGAAATAAGCTTGCTTTTAACAAGTGCTGGATATTATTTTTCCAGTTTTCAAGCAGTAGTGGCTACAAATTTTTTTTTTTCTTTTTCAAGCTACATTAACTTACTTAAGAACAGTTTTGAAATGGGAAAATTCCCAAAATGTATTTTTTTTTTCCTCCTTCTCCTCCTTGCTTTATTTTTTACCTTGCCCTTTAAAAAAGTAAAAAAAAAATTATAAAATTATCTCACTGGAATTAGGATTTGTAGTCATTTTCCGGTCTAGGCTTAGATTAGTATCCTAACTTGAACTAGAGTAACTCCTAACCTCTTGTTACTTATTATAGCTTGCCTTTGGAGAGAAAAAAAAAATTCTTTGAAACATGATAAAATTCATTAGGCATTACACTGTATATTTACGAAGGTGACTCACACAATATTTTGAATCTCAGAAGCAGTAAATGTATCATAGAAGCAAGAGCAGAAATAATATAGTAAGTGCTTTTATTAATCATTGGACTCAAAAACTAATGTGAGACTAATGTCTTGCTTACATATGCACTATAAAGCTCTGCTTTGGCCGGCAACTACTTTTTTCCAAACTGTAAACCAGTCACCTACTCCCAGACAATATTTGCATTGGAGAAAAAATATAAATATTTTTGCAGATCAGTTTTCAATTGCTGATTACTCACTAGTGGAGTTATAAGAAAGATGGTGCACTGTGACTAGCTAGCCAAATATTTTCACTACCATGTTCTGTTTTCACTAGAAGTCTTGGGAAAATTTGGGTCATTGACATTGCAATGATAAGTCTATCTCTTCTCACAAAACTCCTGTCTGTCAGAAAGGATGATTCAGGAGTGGTAGGCTCTGCTCAGAGCCCCTGATGTACTGAGAAAGAAAACCAGAACAGGAGCAGCACAGGAATGGTCACAGAGCACAGACACTAAATATTTTTGAACTGAACTCTTGCTTACTGCTTTTGCTTTCCCCTTCTAATGGCTTAATCACAGATATAAGGGGTATTCAACAATTTTCTGATTACTACAATAGACCCTATAGGTGAAGTAATACAACTTCTTAATATTTAATGTAGAGTTCCGTCCACAGCTCTGTCTACCAACCCATGTTATTTATATAATCTGGTTATAGAAATTGTCAGAAGCATGCCTTTCTGTCATGTTAAGCTCTCTAAAAGTGAGAGCTTATTAGCTTGTGCTTTATTGGATTCTGTGCCTTTACAACCTAGTCATTAGACACAGCCATTATCCTAGTCTCCTTTTGTTTCTGTCTTAATATCCATCTTCACCATGATACCCGTGCTTAATGAGAATGCTTAAGTAGACAGGCTGCAAGTGATCCTTTTGTATCTCTTGTCCACTTGTTTTACAGAATAAAAAAAAAAAAAGAAATCTTTAAAGATTCCGGCTGAATCATCAGCCACTAGTTTTTGCAATCTTGTGTTCCAATTAGATGCCCTCAGGTTCAGCATCCTTCTTCCACGCTGCTTTCTGTTGGCTCCGATGTGCCTTGCTGTTGTCTTGATCATAGTGATTTTGAGGCAAGGAATGTTTCTTCTTTATGTTCATACAACAGTCAGCATAGTGAGGGCTCTGCATTAATTAGGGCCTCTGGCTCCTCCTTGCTTACTACTAATATACATTATATCTACATCTAAACAGTTTAGAGAAGTTAGTGTGAAGATTTTGATTTTGCATTGTTCCTTATTTTTGTGACTACTGCATAGTTGTTTTATGTTACCTTAATTAATGGGCAAATGCAATGCTCAGCTCAGGTTTAAGATGTGATAGGCACTTACTTTTGGACAAGAACTCCATATTCAGACACAGTCAGTTCAGAATTTGTTTTGAAAAGGGTACACAAGTAGAGCATACATTGAAATTTTCTTTAGTCCAATATTTAGGAAAATGGATAATTCTTCCTCCCCCCTCCCCCCTTTGTTGTTCATTTTTACCTTTAAATGTAAAAATGTATACAGGTTTTTGCTAAAATTCTGATATTCTGGTGTCACACTGAAGTGATGATTAACTTGAATAGACTTACAGGGGCTGTATTCTGATATAAGTAAAAAGAGTCAGTCTCTGACTTAAAAATGGTACTTGAATTGTTTTTAGTCTCTTTCTATTCCATCTGGCAACCTTCATGAAGATTCTTCAACTTAGTCCGGCAGGTTAAACTACACCAATAACACCCTCTCAGAGGGCAAGGGGAAAAGGGTGTAACAGCATACTTTTCTGCTGTTTGTTCTATGCACTCACTACTGGTTAAGAAATTGCTCACCACCACAGCAATGTTTCTCGAAATTAGCAAAATCTATTGGTTCATGAAATCCTACTTTAGAAGTTGTGCCTTATGGGTATTAAAAATGAATCTGTCATAGAACCATGAGTAGAGATTTTGCAAAGCATTTGTTTGATGTATAGTTGCTCCCTAGAGAGAAGAGGATCCAAGAGTGAGCTCTAGGTAAATGAGTGTACTTGGCACATCCTCGAATAATGTCAAATCTTCACTGGCTCCAAGGGGGAGTTTTGCTTTGACAAACCCAGTTCCAGTGCTTTTGCTTACAATGAATTCAGGAAATTTGGAAATATATGAAAAGAATATATCAACTCAATGATTCCTACAATAAGCAGAAGGCATTCATTAGCAGCCACTGGAAAAAGAACAAACATACACTTGTTATAGCTTTTTGGAAATTTGTTCTGTTTTTTTTCACCTGAAAGTATCTATACATCAATCTCTCCAGCAAACAAAGAAAAATACTCCAGTTGAATTCTGTCAATACAGAATGAATCTGCAGTGCACTTTCAGAGGAAACAGTGTTATTGTTTATATTTGCTGTGCAGATGCAGGATGCTTTACCCAAGGTGCATTCATAATGGAGAGAGACATGTCTGGCAGCTCACTTCTGAGTCTTGCAACTTTCAGGAGGAACAAGGCCATATTTGTGCTCTGAGATACCTTCCATTAAGTCAACAAAAGTAAATGCTGCTTGAGAGCTGTGTGTTTCCAGCTCATTGAAATACTAAATGGAAGCATGTGATGGGTGAATTGCTTAATGCAGGCGTAATCGATCGGTGGGAATGACGCAGAGCCAAGCCTTGTTGTGCTGGAGCCGGTCGTTAATTAGGCAGCCAGGCCAGGGACTGTGGGCAGGTGTACATGTGTAGCAGACCTGCCTGGGGATTCATTTCTCTGGAGGTGCCCAGTAATGAGGCACAGATGCTTGTACTCCCATAACACTGGCAGCCTCTCCACTCCTCACAAGAGGCCATTGGGAAAACTATGTGATGCTCTCAGAATGCAACATTGACCTGTGGAGAGAGAAAACTAGTATAAGGAAGAAATCTTTTACAATGAAGGTGGTGAAACACTGGAGCAGGTTGCCCAGAAAGGTGGTAGAAGACCCATTGCTGAAAATGTTCAAGGTCAAGCTGGATGGGGCTCTGAGCAACCTGATCTAGTTGCAGATGTTCCTGCTCGCTGCAAGGAGGTTGGACTAGATGACCTTTAAAGATACCTTCTAGCCCAAAACGTTCTATGATGATGATTCTATAATGAAAACAACAAATAACCACAGGAAGATTGGGTGTATGGAAGTTCTGTCTGTATGGACAGAAGGTGCCAGTCCCTGTTGATTCTGCTATATAAAAAAAGATAAAAACTCCTGTCTTAAAGCACTGAATGCTTTCAGTCCCCATTGAGTCTTCTTCCTTGACAAATGGCACACTGGCGTGGTGACCAATGGCATATTACAGGATGTGTCCAAAAGTAAGAAGCTAACTAGAACCTCTTACCAGGACTCCTCCAGTCTGGGCAGATTAGGTCTAGAACTAGGATCTAAACAATGGAGAAGTGATGGTAGTGCTCCCTGAAAGAGTCAGTCTGATAAGTGAAGATGCCTGTGTATTCCTGGGGTTATTTACTTAAAAAAATAACTAGCTCTTCATATAAAAATAAGTTATTGTGGAAGAAAGGAGCTTGGTTTTCTTCATGTGAATCTATGCCAGCTCTTCTACTGGTTTAGGGACATGGGAACCACTGCAGAATCCTGTGGCTCTAAATTAGAA
Organism: Apaloderma vittatum; assembly: GCF_000703405.1. Classification (NCBI taxonomy): domain Eukaryota; kingdom Metazoa; phylum Chordata; class Aves; order Trogoniformes; family Trogonidae; genus Apaloderma; species Apaloderma vittatum. The sequence goes on along the minus strand of NW_009694998.1, from coordinate 3,590 downwards.
GAGCAGTTCCTCCGAAAGGGTCTTGTAAGTGCCTGCTCTGCTCTGGAGAGAGCTTTTAAATCTGAGGAGCTGGAAAAAAATAGCTTTGGTTCCCACTGCCAAGGCTCAGAAAGGTGCAGAAGTTAACAAGGATACGCCTGCAGTTAGCTATCTACATTCAGAGAGATTTCTTTGTGAGCAGAATTTCTGAAATACCTTTTTCAGATTCTTAAATTAGTTAAAAGTTACACATTAAGGTGAGCAGCCACCCAAAAGATGCATATTACAGCCCTGAAGTTTTCACAGTCCTTTAACAAAGCTGGTTCAAATGGCAGCGTTACTTCAGTCCTGATGGAACTGCTGGGGAATTTAAGGTCCAATGGATCAGCGGGATAGTGCAGTGCAGCTCATATTGATAGAACTCAGGTTCATGGAAACATAACACAGTGTCAATAGGTACGGCTGGACTGGAAAATAAATGATTGACATATGCTCTCTTATAATCTTTTTCCATCCCCAAAGGAGACGGGGAAAAGGAACAAGGCAGAGGCTTATAGATCGGAAAAGAAACTAAAACTAAAAGAAAGCTTTAATGAAATAATAATAGTACTAATATAAAAATAATTAGAATAATTGATTATATACAAATATATACAAAATTAATACTGAACCGAACTCACCCCTGCTGGCAGCAATCACCACAGGTCCTGCAGAGCAGACAGGCACCTGGGAAGCCCCAGGGTCAGTGTCAGAGGGGAACCAGATACAG
>NW_009694998.1:0-2814 GCF_000703405.1 Apaloderma vittatum | reverse complement strand
AGAAGAATGGACAAATGGAGTCCTCCTCCTCAGATGCTGCCCATTGAAGAAGGAGAAGAGCAAGAGGGCTTAACCCCCATGATCCCTCAACTTTATACTGAATATGATGTGTGTGGAATAGAATACTTGGTTGGTTAGGTTTGGGTCACCTGTTCGGTTCTTTCCTTCCTGGAGGTGTGATTTTTTTTTTAATTCCTTGCTACTCTTCTACTTCCTGGCACCCCAACACGACACATAAGATCTAGCAGTGACCTTGGTCACTATGGGAGCAAGTATAACCAAGAACCTTTCTGCATACCAATCCCTGGCAGTAACTCTAAACATCAAGCACCATAACTTCTAGCAGCAGACAATATCTGCAGAAACATGCTGTTAACTTCAGAAAGTGTAGTCTTTTAGAGAAGACTGAGTTGAAAAGCAAAATCACTGAACAGAATTGGTTCTCGTTTAGATTAAACCAGGGCACACAGAACAGAGCCAGCACATGGGATTTGCTTATACTGCATCTAAGACTACAGAGGAGAGATCCCAAACCTAGCTGTGGCTGAGGCAGCAATAATATATTCTTCCAGTGTTTGATCATTGCAAACATATCTATGACTTTTTCTGAGCTAAGAAATATATCAGCAAGTATTTTTACAGCCACAGTGCTTAGAGAGTATAACACACGTATTTTTTTACTTTCTTGTGCTGAAACAGTCTCAAGCAAATAAAAAATTCTGCAAGTCCTGGATTTCACAGAATCATAGAATGTTAGGGGTTGGAAGGGACATTGAAAGATCATCTAGTCCAAACCCCCTGCCAAAGCAGGATCAAAGTAGGTTGCAAAGGGATGTGTCGAGGTTGGTTTTGAATGTCTCTAAAGAAGGAGACTCCACAACTTCCCTGGGCAGCCCTTTCCAGGGGTGGAGGTGAGGCTGACTGGTCTGTAGTTACCTGGGTCCTCCTTCTTGCCCTTTTTGAAGACTGGAGTGACATTTGGTTTCATCCAGTCCTCAGGCACTTGTCCTGTTCCCTATGACTTAGCTAGAAAGGACTTCTGCAAGCTCCCTCAGCACTTACGAGTGAATCTCGTCAGGGCCCATGGATTTATGGATGTTCAAATCGTCTAACTGATCCCTAACCCAGTCTTCATCAACCAGGGCAAACTCCTCCTTCATCCTGACTTCCTCTGGGGCCTCAGGGGTTTGGGGCTCCTGAGGACAGACTCCAGCAGTATAGACAAATGCAAAGAAGGCATTCAGTAACTCTGCCTTCTCTGTATCCTCAGTCATCAGGGCACCCACCTCATTCAGTAGTGGGCCTACATTGCCTCTAGGGTTAGTTTCATCTGCAATGTATTTGAAGAAGCCCCTTTTGTTGTCCTTGATCTACCTTGCAAGGTTTAATTCCAAGGAGGCCTTAGCTTTCCTAGTTGCCTCCTTATATCCTCTTATATTCCTTATCGCCTTATATCCTCTTATATTCCTTATATCGCCTTATATTCCACTCAAGTGGCCAGCCCTTCCTTTCATAATCTATATACTCTCTTCTTCCACCTGAGTTCGCCTCACAGTTCCCTGCTTAACAATGTGGGCCTCCTGGCTCTCTTTCTTGATTTCCTACTCATTGGGATGCACTGATCTTGAGCTTGGAAGAAGTGGTCCTCGAATATTAATCAAACCTCTTGGGCCTCTTCACCTTCTAGCACCCTGTCCCATGGGATTTCCCCTAGCAATTGCTTGAAAAGGCCAAAGCTGGCTCTGCAGAAGTCCAGTATTGATCCTGCTTGTTATTCTGTTCCTACTGCAGAAGATTCTGAACTCCACCATCTCATGATCGCTGCAGCCAAGGTTGCCCTCAACCTTCACTGCTTCAACCAGACCTTCCTTGACAGTGAATATAAGATCCAGTAGCACTCCTTTCCTAGTTGGCTCATCCACCATTTGCATCAAGAAGTTCTCATCAATGCACTGGAGGAACCTCCTGGACTGAGGATGGCTGGCTGTGTGGGCCTTCCAGCAAATATCTGGGTAGTTAAAATCCCCCATGAGAACCAGGACCTGTGACTGGGAGGCTGCTGTCAGCTGCCTCATTAACTTTCTCCTCCTGATCAGGTGGTCTCTAATAGATACCTGCCACAGCATCACCCATGCTAGCCAGCCCCTTCATTCTTACCCACAAACTCTCAACTCACTCCTCATCCACCCCTGGACAGAATTCAATACATTCTAGGTGCTCTCTCATGCAAAGAGCAACTCCAACACCTCACCTTGTTGGCCTAAATTTCCTAAAAAAGACATAAGCCATCCATGACCACATTCCAGTCATGTGAGCTGTCCCACCATGTCTCTGTAATTGCCACCAGATCATAACTCCTTGACCACACACAGATTTCTAACAACTCCTCCCGTTTGTTACCTGTGCTGCGTGCACTTGTGTAGAGGCCCTTCGGCTGGGCTGTCAGCCATGTCACCTTCGTTCTCTTGGGGTGTTCTGTGCATGGTTCCCTGTTGGCTTCTACTACCTCAGGAACTTCTGGTTCATCTCTGTAAGAGTTTAACTGTGCTGCTGCATCCCAAGCCACTAAGTAACCAGTTGAAGACCTTTAGTAGCACCCTATCCCTCTAACCGTGGTGTGTTGTCCCCTAGCTTGTCACAGACTTACTACCAGTACTAGTCTGTAAAATACTTGACTAGTATTTGCAAGTGGTTAAGAAACAAGAACTTGTGAAGAAAGAGTCTGTTTACTTTAGGAGAAGAAAATAGACCTTGCAAAACATCTTTTAAGAGAACATTGTTTTCCTTTGTCGTGGGTTAGGGCTGGGCCGGCCT
>NW_009694997.1:0-583 GCF_000703405.1 Apaloderma vittatum | reverse complement strand
CTTGTGCTTCAGCCTCTCTGGAGGAGGAGGAGGAAGGGCAGCCCATTAGAGCCATGTTGCAGAGAAGAAGCAAATGAGAGTTCCGACATTAAGGAGCGAGTGTTGGGTTCCTTTAGCTCAGCAACCTGAACGGGGTACGCAAGGTGTTAGATCAGCTTGGCTGTTGCGTGCACTTTTGTCAGAGGTGTAACCATGTACATAGTTTAATGAATTATGCAAGGTTGGGGAGCTCTAGCAACACCTTACCTACCCAGCTGGGCTTTTACGTGCCTGTTAAGACAAATGTTCATGCGGTCAGACCTTTTAGAAGAGTTTTCTGCCGTCCGTCCGGGCACGTGGTAGGGGCTGCCTGTGATTTCCTTACTACATTTCCAGGAGGGTTTCTTTCGAAGGGGCATTCGTGTAGCTGTAGTGGAGACTATATTGGAATGGCTGCAGTTGGTTTTGTAAAGCAAATTGGATTTAGGTTCCAATCAGGGAATCACTGGAGGACACGCAGGTGGTTTAGTAGCGCACAATGGTTTTGCATGTTTGTTACGCACGGGCAAAAAACTGCATTGCTTACTCATTTGCTTTAATGTAA
>NW_009694996.1:0-35145 GCF_000703405.1 Apaloderma vittatum | reverse complement strand
CCCTGACAATTCTATGATTCTATGATTCTTTTGTCTTCTGCTGTATGGTTTTGTTCTAGGTCTCCTTCTTTCTGTTGGCATATGGTTTGTTGCAGCTAATAGCACATATTCACATGTCTTTCATGTGCGTTCTGCCCTTACAAATATAGGCAACTTTTGCTACACCGTGAGTCAAAAAAGCAGCGATAAGAAGGCGAAAATGTACATAATGGAGTGCTGTGAACCAAATCTAGAAATCATTTTCCAATCACATATAATTAAAATTGTAATAAAAAAAATGGGATGGGTTTGGAAACCAGTAAAGGAATATGAATGTTTTCCTTTCTAGGTCAGTAATTCAAATCTGTCAGACTTGATGAAGATCTATAATTCCATCAAGCTCCTTGCTGTAAGCAAAAAGTTGTTTTGTTGACAGGCTGATTCAAGTTAATAGCAAGCAGGAGTCTGCATAGCAAACTTGTTAGAGAGAATTTGTACTACTCAGCACTCATAGTGGCAAAGCATTGATCAGAGTAGGCCTAAAGAATGGGTGCAAATGTATTTAATTTCCTTCTTTCAGCTAGCCTGCCTAACCTAATATCCAGTTAAGTTTTGCCCATTTAATAGCTTTTTGTATCTTAATGGGAGACTTCAGTCTCCAGTTCTGTCAAGGCACATATGCAAGCAGTAAATTAGCAGATATACTCAGCAAAATTAAGATTGGCTGTATCCCTTCAGTCACTTAGGAATTATGCATTCCTAGGCAGTCCAATAGATTTTAAAGTTACAGTAACCTGGTGCTGTTTCGGCCGATTCAGTGAACTATCTTGTTTATACTTTCCTGTCAGGCCTGAATTTATTGTCAAGGGTAACAACTGTGTGGATAGTACTATGGAGAGTATCTGTGGAGCTGGTCAGACAGAATATTCTGACAATGTTTTTTTTCCTCTCAGATAATGTCAGTTCACTCTAATAAAAAATATTTGCAGGGATGTCACTGTCATTAACCTCATATTTGGGAATTTCTGCTCAAAGAAGGCTGCTTCATCAGTTGGTTGAGCAGGATACTGAACTGTACTGGTTATCAGGTTAGGCAGAGTCAGTTTTACCTCCCAAGTTCCCTAAGACTGCATGGTTCTTCCCCACAATCAATATGGTGGCTAAAACCTTAGTGTTTTTCATTAAGGAACTAATAGTATTCTCCAGATATGAGGAAATTTAGATTCATTTTTCTACTTCAGTATAAGTCAGAGGACTGGAACATACCTTCCCTGCCCATGTTTTGATTGTTTTGAGGTAAGACATTACATCTCTTTGGTATGGTTGAATTTGACAGTTGAGAAAATATCTAGCAAGCTTTAAGTATTTATATATAAGTATAAGCAACTGTCTTCTTGCCACAGTGCTAAATTTTTCCAAGTCTTACTTGTTTCAGCATGTGCAGATTGAGTTGAAGTGTTGGGAGGGACAATACAAGAAAGACTTATTCTAATTTCCATACAGGAGGAAAAGCAAGGATACACTTCTGTGTTCTTTTAAACAGTAGGAGAAGGCCTTTCTTGACTTTGCTGAAATAATGTAGCACAGGAATGAAGGACTCAGCTTCCCATAGTTGTGCTGTAGTTTACAGTATGTACTGAGATACCATCACTTATAACTTTATCATGAGGCAGTGGTGTGCTATAATACTGATTATTTCCCCCTTCTGCCTTATTTTTGTCGCTAATTCAAGGACCTTTTATTACAACTCATACTTGTGACAAAGGAGAGAAAAATACCTCCTTTTAGTACAAGCTGAGTGAAAGAAACAATGAGTTGTGGTACATGTTGTAAGAAATACTGAAGCCTTTACCATAATTGAACCGCAAGTGACCTCTTCAGAACAAGGAAGGGGAACAAAAGTCAGTCATCCAGTCTGCAGGAAGAAGAAGAAAAAGGGGCATCAGAAAAACCCTTAACATATTTGTTTTATTCATGTAGCCATAGCCACAGCTTTTAGTCATGATTAATGCATTAGTTTTTATTTGAAGAAAGTAAGTAGTAAGTATTAAAAGCCTCTCAATTCAGGTTTTCAGCTAAAAAATGAAAAGAAAGTGAAAGTTAAAAGCAAAATGGTCACTGATGGCATAGAAATGAGGCCAATGTTCTGATGCATTACAGAAGGGAGATTGAAGGCTCCAGAGCTCAAGGGAAAATATTTCTATAGTACCTACATTGTGGGGGTTTTGTAAATAGTGCTGGTTAGGTAGAGAGTATATTTGTGTTAGTGTCTTGAGAAACTGAATTATCTTAGAGATGTGTTGTATGAAGGAGACTGTTGTATTTTGTGGGTTTTTTTTCAGAGAGGGAATAATGGAAAACAATAAAATGCCACCCACTGAAAGAAGTGACATAGTGATATGCTCTTCTCAAAGGGTTGAAGGGCTAAAATCGTAAACATAGCACTATAGAAAGAAAATATAATAAACAACTGTGAAACTGTAGTCAAAGCACTCAAACGAAAGTATATGAAAGATATCATTAGATGCATTTTCTTGTCCCTACCTCTTCGCCTTGACAAGTAATATTAAGTGTTAAATAACTAAACTCTTAAATAAGGCACTGAGACTTTTTTCTTTTAGGTACCTGAAATGCAGAATTAAATAGACTGATACTTGGGGCATTTAGAAATTTTAAAGTGCAGTTGGAGAGGGAAAGCAGCAAGAAGGCAGGCTTGCAGATCTTTATCTTCTGCCTCAAGCGTGTGGCAACTGAGTGCAAAATCTTGATTCAATTGTCTACTAAATATGTAGTATGATACAGTATTCAAAAATGTTGACTGAGGAGGGAGTACTTGAGATTTTAAACTTTTTAGACATTAAAGGCAAGAGTTTCTGAGATAGGGTAGAAGAATATTTCTTCCTCTCTCCCAGGGCCCTGTTGGTGATGAGCACGGAATATTCCTGGGAATTTCGTATCTTTGTGTGAGCCTCTTGAAGGGAGAGTGGGAAGAGGTACTCTTAAAAGAAATAGATGAGGGAACAAAATTGTCTGGACCAAAGAATTTGCCTCAACATCAGTAGTTTCCATTCTAAAGAGGTATATTCAGTAATGCTAGTTTAATTCATGCAGTATACATCACTTTAGGGAGGTAATGACTACTTAAACAAGCTTAAGTATATACCAGTTAAAGAGAGCAAAAATTTATAAGGACTTCTAAATAGATCATTAAAAGATAAAATTATTAGCCTGTGCCAATTTCAAACCAAAGAATTCCTGCTCTCTCTTGCAAAATTCATGCCAAAAGCAATTAAATATTTTCCAAATATTGCACATCATCTTAAACTTTTTTCAGTGCTAACTTGTAAATGTTAAATGCTGTGTTCCAGCAACTTTTTAGGAAGTCATATACTGCATTGGTTAATATCTAGGCTATTAATAGTCCCCCCATCATTAGCAAATTTATTCTGAAATTGCAATAAACACATTTGTGTCCTTTGAGCACAAAAATCCATTCTAAAAGTATTGTACCATATGGGGCCTCTGGATATAAGCTGTGTTCCTGTTGTTGCCCTAATTGAAATGACTGACTTTAAAAACATTGGAAGGAATAGGACCAGAAGGGGTTAATAATAATGAGGAAGCATTCTGGAACTCAGCTGATTATGGTGAAAGTTGCTAAGGATATTTCTGTGAGACTGTTAAGGAATATGTGCGGTGAAAAGTAATGTCTTATGTCTGTGAAAAGATACATAAAAAACCATCTGATAGTATGAAAAAGAGTAAAAAAGAAGTCAAAGATTCAAGAAAAAAACACTTCACATTTGTAGTAAAAAAAAAAAAGCCAAAGACAAAAAGCCAAAAAAGGTGGGAAGAAAATACTGAGAAAATTAGATAAGTGGGAGAATTGAACTGCTGGAGAACCCAAGAAAATTAGCGCAAGTGGAGTTCAAGTCAGAGAAGAAAATTAACAGCAATAGGCTTCAAAAACCGCAGATTATTCCTGCCTGGTAAGTTCAACATGAAGACAACAGCTTCATGCTTAAAACTAGGGGTACCCAACGGTGCTTAAAATAACAACAACAAAAAGGATTCAAAGGAAAAAATGTGGCCTTATGAAAAATACTTAATCTACAGATTTCTGTGTAAAACTAAGCTCCAGGCACAGCTATGGGAGAAAGACAATTTCACAGCTTTTCTTTGTGCATATCTAATGTCACATGAAGACTTTTTGACTGGGACATGACAAAGAAAGGAGATCACCAGAGTAATTTTGAATTTTAAAAGTTATAAACCCAGTTTTCAAGGCTGAAGCCAATCCAAACCTTCTCTGACAGGAAGACATAAGGCTGTTTCTACTTTGGCCTGTGTGTCTTGTGCTTTGAAACCCTCTGGCTTTTCTGAAGCTGAATGTGAGATAGCCCCCTCCTGTAAGTTACTCTTCCAGCACAAAGCAGGAAAACCAGAAAATAACATATTCTCTATGTTAAGTGGCAGAGCTGATTTTGCTACTGAGACTGAAGTAGCATTCCCAATATGTGCAGGGGGTAGAAGGATTTGAGGATTCCTGCAGCACTCTCCTTGGCTTTGCCTTAGACACTGCCATGAGCTTCTTACTGTTTCTGAGCAGACAAGCCTTGAAGAGTGAACCTCAACACCATGCTAGGGAGTTCATGTCCTCGCTGTGTATCTGATAGCTTACCTGCATACTGACTGTTCTGCCAAGGAACTTTACCCTATCACAGAAGTGAGGTTTGCCCCCAGCTGTTTCGTACTCCTTTGAGGACAGAAAATACATGAGCTTGTGTCCCTGAGCAGTAATGATTTTCAAATTCTTCTCTTCAGCCCACATACCTGAAGTTAAAAATCCTGTATAACTATGGAGCCTTACAGGTCTATACCAGCTATTAAAATCAAATGTGTAATTGCTGTTCTCGTTGGAGAAGATTCACAGAGTGGGAATCATTTAAAATGTGCACAGAAACCAATTACATACATTGGGGGATAAGATCCAGATCAAATTTAACAGGGTATAGGCACACAATGGTGGCCTTTTGATACATACAATTATTGAGGATTAAGATAAAAGTTATGGTCTCCCATTATCTATAATTGGCCATTTACAGTTTTGCAAAGAATGAAGGCACTTCTTCCATGGCCACAGTGATGACAAGCATAAAATGTCAATGTCACTGCAATGTCCCTGAAATTAACACTTCCATTCACTTTGAATTCCTTCTTTTCTGAGTTGTGGGTAAACAGCTCCCGCCATCATTCTACTAAATTGCTCTAAGAACCTTTAGCATTCTTTATCTGCGTGGAGAGACAACATTAAATATTTACAGTCATGGAAACATAGAATGAATAAGGTTGGAAAAGACCTCTAAGATCATCAAGTCCAACCACCAACCCAGCACTACTATGATTACTAATGTTGTGTTGCTAACTAAAAAAAATAAATAAAAATAGTTACCCTGTAGTTTAACTGTAACTGAGTGTTCACCCTAGTTCCCAGATTTGAAAAACCTTGAATTTAAGGTTTGGATAAAGTTGCACATCAGAAACATCTTCAAGCTGAACTCCCACCATTTTGGCTGTTGGAAGTGGGATTTTCAATGCAAAGTTCCAAGGGAAGGTGTTTCAGAAAAGGCTTCTCACAGATGCATTAGAGACAAAGTCTATTGACTCCCTCCTTCCCTCCCTCCTTCTTTAGTTTCTTCCTTCCTTTCTTTAATAATTAAAAAAAAAATACTCAGAAAATTAGACCTTGGATGGACGTAGAGCATTTGAAGACTCACTTTGCTTAACTTTACTTGTTTGTGCTTAAGTTTTCCTCATCTGCTTATGGGGTGGACATGGCTTTTAATTTTATTCACTCAACTAACTTGTAAGCTGCTTTATTTTCCACTCGAGAGGGGACTTCTGGAGTTTTGGGGTTTTTTTTGTTGTTTTTTTACCATGGGCTTTTAGATTGTTTAAAACTGTAGACTGGAAACAGGATGGAGAGACATGTTTGTCCCATCTTCCGAAGAGTGGGAAATCTACTCTCTGTGTGTGACTTAGATAACAGCAGAAGATTATCAATAAAGTACATGTTCATGCAGTTAATAGATAGTTCCTTTTCTCTTGAAGCATTTATTAATCATTATAAGTGACTTTAGTACTAAGTATGATACAGGAGGTTATGGCTGTGCAATAGTGGAAGGCATGTTTTTGTTGAGTCTCCCCAGGTTATATTATTAAAAGTAAATATGAGAATCAAGGATAGATCTGTCAGCTACTGTGGGAAAAAAAAGAGAGAGAAAAAAAGAAAGTGTTATACAGAGTTCAGGGGAAGGAATGTTAATGAGGTGTTTTGATGTTTTGGAGCTGTGGACTTTCAACTATAGTCATTCAATTTCCCTTTCTTCCTTTCCCTGGTGGCTTCTGGCATTGCTCAGCATAGGGATACCCATCTGGCTCTGCACTCTCTCAGTGGTACAATTAACGTTGTTTTTGCATGCACACCTTCTTTGTCTCAAAATCACTAGGGAGAAGGAATGCTAGAGTTGTTCTTTCAATGGCATTTAATACAATAGTCTTCTTCATAGAATTTATTTTGAAAGCAATTAATTTCACTATACATCGTTAGGTTCCAATTAGCTTCAATGCCCGCTTTGCAAAATGTTATGTTGCCTTTCATTGTGGCAAACCCACATTAATCCCAAGAAGCATGCCGTTGGAATAGGCCCTGACGTAGTGTGAAATAAACAATAAGATTCACAGATCTCATTTTATATTCGAGGTGTTTTCTTCTCTGTGTGTTTGTATGAAGGATGTAACAGCTCATGAGACAGTTGTAGATTTGAGCATAGGAACAGCAAAACAGGCCTCTGAGAACCATGAACAGAAGCAGTCCTACATTGTAATAATGGGTAGGAGGATATTTATTTTTGTTCAGCCTGCTGCTGGAATGCACATATTAAAAATCTGGCTATACATGAAATCATAACTGGGATACATAGTCAGCACAGAGAAGGAAAAATAGTAAAACTGTCTCCTCTCTCTTTTCTCTTTCCTTGTTCTATCCCAATCATGATAAGACCAGGGCTGAGAATCTGGGATAGAGAAGGAGAGACAAGATGCATGTTTTCTTCTACAGATGTGTTCTCAGGGGACCTTCCTCCTTCACAAGTCGGAGCGGGAAATGGCACTGGCAGAGCAGGGCATCATCTGCTAATCCAGTGTGATAGGTGGTGCAGATTACTCATTCCTCCAGCATGAACTGAAACTCCTGCAGTTCCCTTCTAGTGCTTCATAGGCAGGGTAATGTTATATTTTTCTTTGTGGTTTCAAAATCCAGATTCTGCCTCCTATTACTTTGCTGCTTATCAATTAGAAATATTCTTTCTTTTACTGTGGGAATATCAAATCATTGTTTTTTCCTCTACTTGTTTGCACATCTGGGTAATCACCATAGCAACTGATGTATGCCAGGTGTCTGCTCAAAAAGGACTCTATCCTCCCAGTCTCTCTCACTAAATTTATTACGTTAATTGCCAAGCACGTATTAAACCAAGCCTGGAACTGAATAAAAGATGAAAAAGGTATACTCCTTATTACAAACATTGGAAGCAATTTCTATATAGTATAAATTAGGTATCAAATACATAAATCACTGAAGTGCCTGAGTTGTAAATTAATATGAAAAAGAAGAAAAGTGCAAAATTTTAACTGAGGACAAACTTGCTCTTTGAAAAAAGTCCTACCAGTCTTACTTGCCTAAAATCTCTTTCTCAGTGAAGTTAAACAATCTTAACACTTTTATTTTCTTTTTAATTCTTCTAAAGTAACATTAAAGTTGTACTGTTAATTCAAATGTCAGGCAAATAATGTAACAAGGTTTTAAAACCTAATTAACCCTGTGGTTTTACATGTAAATTATGTGCTTGTATACAAACTGAACTCTAACCATATAATTATATATTCTTATGATTTTAGTCCAAATTTGAGATATGCACAGCATTAACTTCTGCATTATACTTCTATATGTACATATTAATTCTATATATGGTATTAAAATTCAGAAGAAATTTAATATTGCTAGGTTTTAGCCAGCACTTTTCATACTTTTATTAGAATTTCTGTTTTACTCAGATTCTTTATCTGTTCTGTCTTCGTTAGTGTACTAATAATTTTCTTTTTCAGCTAACAGCAGTATACCATAAATGTAATTCAGACAGCTCAACATGAGCTCATGATTTTTTTTTCCACTTTCTTATTGGCCATTATTAAACCTGTGAGAATTTTCCTCATGCTAACATGCCATATTATTCCTTTTAAACATGATATTTTGTTGTTTGAGACACTAATCACAATAATTTAAAAAATACAGGATTGGCTGGTGCTGGTAATATTCCTTATACTGAATTAACATCAGTTGTTTATGCACATCAGAGAACAACTTTGCATCTTTAGCATTCTAATTTCTGTAGTTGTTTTTTTTAAAAATTTCCTGTAATAAATTGTAGAAATATTAATTTATAACAAGCTTATGCATTCTAATACTTTAAGATTTAGTCTAAATCACAGGACAGGTACATGTCACAGTCCACCTTGGTCACTGTGGATATCCAGTCATTCGGCTCAGGTAGCTGACTGGAACAGGCTGTGGGCTCCCTGGCACACCTGAGCGGGTATAATGTCTAAGGTTATGGGAGGATGATGTAAAGCTGGATATTGTTTCTATAGAAACAGAACGCTATCTGAGGATCTTCTGAATTTGGGAACTAGGATGATTTGAAATGTTTCACAAGATCATTTGATAAATATTGTCTTTGCTAAATAATGAGTAAATAATGGAATGAACAAAAAATTACACTTCTGTAGGCCTCAATGAATCTATTTTTTTTTTTTTCAGCAAATGGATTGTTTCATATGGTGGGTATTGAAGTACCTTTAAAACTTATGAATTTGGAACACTTAATGTCATGGTTTTAAACACTGAAAGTGTTCCACTGTGGACCTAAATTTCCTGCAGATATGTACTTGATACCTGAAGAAAAGACATTGCCTAAAACAATTTTTCATTGAAAATTTCAACAAATGAGTATGGTAGGGTTAATGTTACATCTATCTTTTAGATTCATATTAAACAGCTCTGAAGAATGATTTTATAAAGGAGTGAAATTTTGGTGTGTTTTCTGAAAGCCTTCATCATCAACTAATTGTCAAGTCATAGATGTGTCAGTTCAGGTGGACACTGTGGAAGAGCTTAAATGCTCTAAATTCAGACTAATATTAAAAAGCACAGAACATAAAATCACTTCACTCCACTGCCTCCTACTAACATCAGAGAGGGTGTTTTACCTCACTTCAGTGCAATAAGGACTTGGCCCAAACATGTCAGTTTAAATTAAGTGTCATGCCTGATCATAGTTTTTGGTTTGGCCACCGAGTTGCATTTTGAAATAAAATTTGTAATTGATTTAAATGTTTGAAAGAGAATGGCTGGTGAAAGATAGATACAGAATGCGTACAGAAAATACCACCCACAAGTTTGTTGACAGACTGCTAAGGGTGAAAATATGCTGTATTTAGCACATTGTGTTAGATATGGTTCCAAAACCCAGCAATTTCATGAATTTGTGGGTTTGGTCCAGAAACTCAAGAACTCCCATGAGAAGCAAAGCCCTAAATCCATGTCACCACCACAAAGAGGCAGCTAGAAAGCAAAGAATGACACAGAGGTGCCCCTTTTTGTATGTACGTTGGTGTTCAGGGCTAGCTCTCTGTCTAGAGAGAAAAGGGAAATGGTGAGAGGGGATGAATTAATCATTAGGCTGTGATTTTCAATTCCTTGCAGAGAGACAATCCACTAATCTAATACATTTAATATATTCAACTTCAGCAAGTCTTATTTGTTCTTTCTTTGTTGCCCTTACTGATGTCCACCATACAGCTTCAAAATGGTTAATGGAAAACAGTGAAAAAAATGAAGATTTTAATAATAGAACTTGCCCAGAATGCAGATTCTTGAGCACAGAGGTAGCTCAGATGTGCCTATAGTGTTGCCACTCTTGAATGCAATGTCAACAGAGCTTTTACTTGGCCTTTGCCCAGGATATGTAATGAAAGATGACTGCATTTTACTTTCTGTATTAACACTAACACCGGACAGTATTGTCCCTTATGTGCAATATAGGCCATGCATAAAATAACCTAATGCACTGGAAATCTCCTAGATGTCATTTAATGTGTAAGGAAATGTTCAGTAAAATTTTAATGAAATCCTAAGCATTAAGCAGATTCAGAATAGACCTCAGCATTCAACCTAGCTGTGTTCTTCAAATGCAACAGTGGAAAGAAAAAATTCTGTACTTTTTAGTTTACGTTCTTTTTCTCCTTGCATAAACAGGGCACTCCTGTACAGGTTCTAATATAAGGCTATGCAAAACTAATTATTACCTTTCTCAAGCAAGATATGAATATCCCCAGAAGCTGCTATCATGTAAAACATATCATGTAATATCTAACAAATAGCCTTAAGGGCCTTCATAATTACTGACAGGGATATTAGAACTGACGGATTTCAGGTGTATGCTACAGAATAAAAAGGAAGTATTGTAGGCTTGGTTAACAATTCCTCATTTATATTTACACATTTGACAAAATCAACAACTATTGTGTTACAAGAAAGATCTGGTTTTGTTACCTTTGAAATGAAGATGGATGGTTCAAACTAGTCTGTTTTCTTTACTAACAGGAGGGTACCTGAGATCCTGCAGAGAGTGCCTTGTAAGTATTTAAGCAGCATAAATCTATTCCTTAAGAGGCTTCCAACGCATTTATTGAGACATCTTTCTAACTAACAATTGTAGTAACGTTAAGGTGAAATGGCCTAACATTTCAAGAATTATTTTTATGGCAGTGAGCATAAAACAGTTATTCTATCCCACATAATTTTTGGAATTTGATTGGAAGAAAATTATTATATTTATAAAGTATACCAGCTTGAGTTATTTAATTTCTTATGCAACTTTTACAGCACTACTTCCACCTACTGCTTATTAAAAAAACCACAAACAAACCATATTTTTTCTTCAGTATTTCTCTTTGCATTGTTGCCATATTAGCTTGCTATATAAACTCTAGATTCTCTGCACTATTACAGTGATCACTGGACAAGTTTCCAAAACATTTTATATTTATGATTTTGGCTTTCAGCAACGATCAGATGTTCCCTGTCTCCTGTTTAGAGAGATTTCCTAGGGTTTGACAGTCTATTAATGTAAACCAGTTATTTCCTTAATATTCCTTACCCTCCTAAAATCAGAGCAAATCAGTGTCTTAAATGTAGCAGAAGTCAAAACACATAATGGCAAAATCACAGCTTAAAATCAGCTGAGCTATATCCATTTACAGCCACTGAGAATGTAACCTCCATAACCTCCTTACCCCTGGTCCAAGAGGACTGCGTTCAGGTCTCTCTGGAAGATTGCACTTCTGACCTTGGGCTTCTGAGGTTTGCATTTGTAAAGTGGAGACTACAGGGACATGAAGGTACATAGAGAAGGCAAAAGTAATGGTCATATGAATTTCTAATATAGGGGGTGGTCAAACATACATTCTGTAATTCCTGCAAGTCTGCTTTTTTTGTCTTTTATCAACATTTGACATCTCAGTCAAAAATAACAACATTTAACTGGTGATTGTAGCCATATGACTAACCAGCTGTGTCATAGAATCATGGAATGGTTTGGGTTGGAAAGGACCTTAAAGATCATCTAGCTTCAACCCCGCTCCCATGGGCAGGGACACCTTCCACCAGACCGGGTTGCTCAAAGGCCTGTCCAACCTGGCCTTGAACACTTCCAGGAAGGGCACATCCACAACTTTTCTGGGAAACCCATTTCAGTATCTCACCATGTTCACATTAAAAAAATTCTTCCTAATATCTAATCTAAGTCTACTCTCTTTGAGTTTGGAAACATTACCCCTTGACCTATCACTACGCTCCCAGATAAAGAGTCCTTTATATATTTCTGTAGTGTGATTCTGTGAGGCACTTACATGATTTTGGTCAGTTTCCCTTTTCTTCTCTGACTTACTACACTCTGCTTTCATCTTTTGTAACACCTTTGCCTTTTTTCCCCTTTCTTTTACATACTGTGCTCCTTCTCACTTTTTGTGCAAAAGTATAAATGCATCAAATGCATGCATAATAAAATTTGCCAGGGTAAAGAAAGTTTTGAAGTTGATTGATGACTTAGCTTTATGGTCATCAGATGAATATAAGAAAATGTCAGATCAAAGGCACTGATGAGTTAAAGTTTCCCATGTGTCGGAAATCACAACTCCTGATCACTTGAAATCAGTATTCTTTGAAGTGTTCATACAGACTATGTCAACTAGTCTTTCCACCACGAAGAAATCTGCATATGAGACTCAAGAGCATGAACTGGATCTAAGCAAGCAGTGAACTGATATTTTTCTGTGACTAGCTCCTGAAATTTGAAAGGAACGGGATACTGTGACAAGTTAAATATAACAGGAGTGATTGTTTCCTTCAGTACAGTAATGTTAACTGAGTGCCCCAAAAATTATTTTCATTTCATAGCAGAATAATATTTTGTTGTGCAAGTATTCTTGCCTACAATTATAAATGCACCTATGCTGTATGGAGAGAGCTCTTATTAATTATGTTTCTATTAAGAGAAGAATAGACCAATAAAATAAAAATATTACAATACTGTGAAGCAGTTTGACACATTACTCTGGTCTTTTCTTACTACATTATTTACATTACTGTATATTGGAAGCATATTTCAGATGCTAAAATTAGGGCAGTTAAATTATAACAATGAATTCTAGAAATTAGGAAAAAAAAGTAAGGCATGAATAATTGCTATTTCATCTATATGAAGACCTTGGATAGCCTCATCTTGTCAGCTTTTAGGACTTGGGTAATCAGGGAAATCAAACCACACCAAAATAGTTTCGCTACAGCACTGCTAAATGTATACAGAAACATTATCAGTAGATGGCAGTCATGGAAACTGTGGCAAAGGCAATTCTGAAATGAAAGCATAATTTTCCTTTTCAAAATGTGAAGAAATGAGCTAAACAAGTCCTGTCAAAATGTTGAGAATTATACTATTTTCCACCTTCTCCTAAATTGCTGTGAGCTCAGGTTGTACATTAATAAAACACACGACTCACATTCTCCAGGCATTTCCTTGGTTTTTTTGAGCAAAACAGAAGCTTTACAGCATGTCAGAGGAGCAAGCAGAGCTACTTAATATTGTACTACCTCATGCTTCTCTCATAACGTTAGGCCCAAATGCTGCTGGGACATGCACAGGTTTAGCTTTATGCACTGTGAGTTATTTCTCTGACTTGACAGGAAACCGAATTCCCATTACATTAAAAAAGCCGCCTTATTTTAGAGATTGGGCTTGCCTGTCTGTCAGCTATGCACATTTAGTTTTCTGATCAAGAATTCATGAGTGAAAATAAGTTTTCTTCCCAGAAGCCATGAATGCTTTGGTGTAAGATTTAAAACTTCCAAATGCCCAAACCAGTCTGATTCAGTCATTTTTACCATTGATGACCTTGTACGTTCTCCAAACATCTTCCCTTGAAAAAATGAAAAATAATCAGACCATTTCCTCAAAGCAGTAAAATGACATTTACTTGTATGCTCAATGGAGCAAGGGTTTGACTATCGGCTTCAGGTAAATCAACATTCCTGAGACTCAGAAGTAGTATTACCCTATTGCCAAACTCATCCCACAACCAAAATGAATCCTGACGTGCTTTAATGCCAGGCCTATGATATATCTGGTGACTCATGGCAACCCCACACAGACCTTCTGAATAAAAATTGGGGACAAATGTGTCTGTCACATCAGATAGAAGCCTGATGTGAAGTGTGAGGACAATGGACTTTACATCAGTGTTTCTTAACTTAAACTGATCATGATATTTGTCTAAGATAAAAGCACTGGCAATTTATTTTGGTATTTTTAGAAGTACATTCTATAGCTGTCATTCTCTGCCTTCCTTTCTTCATTTCGAATTACAGATAATGCAGGGTAGACCAATACTGCCTCTTAGCTTCTCAGTAGTCCAAGAAAACAAATTATATTCCAACTGAAAAATATTTCAATCGATGTTGTTGTGGTAGTGATGCTTTTCCCAAACCTTTTACAAACCTGGGCTACATACACTCCCTTACCTTCTACTTTTAATATGCAAGAGGTTTGTTTTCTATGTTTTAGGCTACCATGTCTTGGCATTGAATGATGACGCTCAAACTGGAAAAGTAACATTGGTGCAAAATAACAACTTAAAAAGGTCAAAATTATATTGCTTTGGAGAATCAGAAGGGGTATCTGAAAAAAAAAAAGTGTATCAAAAAAGAAGGAATCTATACTTCTCATAATAGTGCAAAGAAGATTGGGGAAATGTCTGAACGGAAACCAGTAACAAGTGGTGTTCCTCAGGGTTCCATACTGGGTTCAGTATCAGTTAATGTCTTCACTAATCACATAGATAGCGGGTTTGAGTGCATGCTCAGCAGGTTTGCTGATGACACCAAGCTGTCTAGTGTGGTCGACACGCTGGAGGGAAGGGATGCCATCCAGAGGGACCTGGACAGCCTTGAGAGGTGGGGTCATGCCAACCTGCTGAAGTTCAATAAGGCCAAGTGCAAGGTCCTGCAACTGAGTCATGGCAATCCTCAGTATCGGTACTGACTGTGGGATGAAAGGATTGAGAGCAGCCCTGCAGAGAAGGGCTTGGAGGTACTCCTGGACAAAATACTGGATACAAACCAGCAATGTGCACTTGCAAGCCCGAGTGCATGAAAAGAAATGTGTCCAGCAGGTTGGGGGAGGTGATTCTACTCCTCTACTCTGCTCTGATGAGACCCTACATGGTGTACAGCATTCAGCCATGAGATCCCCGGTACAAGAAAGATACAGACATGTTGAATGGGTCCAGAGGAGGGTCATGAAGATGATCAGAGGGATGAAACACCTTTCTTATGAAAAATGTTTAGAGAGTTGGAGTTGTTCAGCCTGGAGAAGATTTCAGGAACATATTACTGTGGCCTTTCAATACATAAAGAAGCTTCTCAGAAATACAGAGAAAAACTTTTTACCAAGGACTGTAGTGACAGGACAAGGGGCAATGGTTTTAACTAAAAAGAGATAGATTTAGATTGGACATAAGGAAGAAATTTTTTACAGTGAGAGTGGTGAGGCACTGGAAGAGCTCCAGAGAATTTGTGGATCGTGAGAAGCATTCAAGGTCGGATTGGATGGTGCTTTGAGCAATGTGATCTAGTGAAAGATGTCCCTGCCCATGGCAGGGGGTTAGACTAGATGATCTTTAAGGTCCTTTCCAAACCATTCTATGATACCAAGATTCTATTAAATAAAATTAAATGTCTGAAAGGGAAGGAATTTTTTTTTACATTTATTACAAAAAAATAATTTAAGAAATAAAATAAACCCCAGAGTACTCCCAAAACTAAACCCGATGTATGACTGCTGTGAAACAAGCCTATTTATACCTAATACACAAAAAGAATTGAACACATTTCTTCTGTATTTGAAAATGTCCTTGTTTGGTCAAGCTTAGTGCTTTGTGCAGGATGTGCACTGGAATGAGCAGTTTTCTTTGCAGTCAACCCTGCTGTAAAATAAAGTCCACAGAAAAAAGACTGAGAGTTCTTTGAGGCTCTTCCAAAAACTCACCTGCACCAAGGGGGGCCTCAGAAAGGAACACGGGTGAGCAGCTCTGTAGGTCAGAACAGCATGGAGGGTGTCAGAACAAGTGAGCAAAAAGTCAAGGAGAGCTCAAACTTCAGATACAGCATTTTGAGGAAGGATACATCAAACCTCACCACAAACCCAAAGAAAACCACACACACCCTTGATAGCAGTTAGGATTTTATTTTTTACTTGTTTTTCTGTTTATGTTCACTTTTTTTTTTTCCCACTGCAATGTACAATTCTCAATTCCAGAGCTGCACAAAATGTGACCAATAATGTTTTTGGCAATGATTACTTTCACCTTGTAATTTAAAGAGTTGATCAACACAGTTTATTTTTCCTGATAACTGAAGCAACAATCGATTCCCATACCTGCTACTGATCAAGTTACATAAGTACTGTCATTGTTCTACTCTTATTTGAAAGAAAATACACAGATATTAAGCAACTATGTCCTTCAGTGGATGGCATTTTCACAACCTGTTTTATTACCTTTTTATTAGTGACTCAGACTCATTTTATTATTCTCTCCAGTTTTTTTTTCCTTCCCCAAGAAAACTGTTGGTTTTCAGTCTTGTACATACAAACAGGGATAAGTGCAATACAGCTTTTTGCACAGGCTTTTGCTGTCACAGTTCATGGTCGGGGAAAAGCTGCATCTCCCAGACCACTTCTTTCTCCTCCACCCAAGCTGGAGAATAAATCAGTAAGAAGAAGAGAAGCTACACCATTGTGGTTCCTCTCTCTCCCACCACATGCTAAGTGTTGCAGCTGACCTGGAAGTGGAGGAGGAGTTCCCTGTATAGCTAGCTCAAGTCACTGGAGTTTGTTCATACCACAAAAACATGAGGAGAAAAATGCTCTAGGTCAGAACAGAACTCCACTGAAGGTTTGATGCAGTGCCAGTGTATGGGCCTTCACCTGGTTTGTTTCTTGGCTCTCTTATTCTTTCGGTTCATGGGTGCCCAGCGCTACACCCATCCCTGCAGGTTTCCATCACGTGGTAGCTGCCTCATCCTTCCCCCCAGCCCCGTGGACTCCTGGGCCCAACACAAGAAGATGTAGCAGAGCCCAAGTCCCAGGGGCCTCTTGGGTCTGTAAGTAGGGTTCACCGCGTGATGGTGCATAGCAGCACCTAATCTGATTAGGCATCACCTAATTTGAGAGCCTCTTTTTATTTTTTTGTAATGCTACCTATTTTCTCTGTCCAGCTCACTCAGGTATTTATTTATTTACATTTTAAAATCAATTTCATATTCTTGTTTGTTTTTCTCTTGACAGCGGAGAACTGTCTAAACTGCAACTTAGACAGTTTGCATCTTTAATAGCAAATTTCTTTTCACTTTAAATTCTGCCCCTCAGAACAATTTTGCCATTTTATCTCATGTTTACAATACATCTTTTAAAAAACTCTTTCATTATTATGTTAAATACTTCCCCTTGCTTACTCTTATTTTATGTTTGAGACAGTTTTCACATACTTATAATAAAAATAGATTTTTATTACTTTTTCAACCTTTTATTTCTTCGCTTCTGAAAGAACTATCTGGCTAAATAATTCTTTCAAAGCTTAGTTCTGTCTCAGTTAACACCTCTGGAAGAGCACAGAGTGCTGGGAGCACATGACTAGCATAGTCTGGCTCCCACATTGATTTAATTGCCTCAGGAAACAACATCATGAAGAAAAGGTGCTTTCCTCAAAGTAAAATTGATGCTGAGCCTTTAACCCCTCTAAATTTCCCAATCCTAGTTCAGCAGAGGTAAAGAGAGTTGTCTAAAGCAAAATATATAGTCACATTGTTTGCTTTATGGGATGAGCCACAGCTGCATTTCCTTGCAGGTGGTCATTGATGCCAGTGTAAACGGGAGTAATCCTTAAACTATCACACAGGATATAATGAATGGCTGCGTACAGAACATTACTGGGATTAACACTGCTATGGTGAAATTTTAACCTTGGCTGCAGAACAAGCTTCATACATATATACTGAAGAGTTCTGTTGTTGTTAAGTAAGGGTGGGGAGGAATTTTCTAGTATTAATACAATAATGTGATGAACAGTACAGTCAATTTGTTTGGTGACATTTTCTTAACATTTTTCTAAAAAAAAAAATAGGACTAGTTTGAGTATAATTAATTCTGTGGCATATTGATGGCTTCTTTTGCTTCCAGTTAATCTGGATGGGGAGGAATAGCATATATCCTGGAGGGTGTTTAACAAAGAGTTGAAGGCTAGAGTTGTCAGTTGTTCGAAATGGGATTGAGATCATCAAGTTACAGAGGTGGTAGAAAGTAAAGCTGCATAAACTGTTGTGGGTCAAGCCAACTGGGACAAAACCCCAAATCATTCTATGATTCTATTATTTGATAGGGAGGGTAATAATCTACCATTTAAGATGATGAGTAAAGAACCAGAGTGATTTATGGAGAAAACCATAGATTTAACTCACCACCACCACCATTTATGAATGAGGATAGTGAGAGGAATACATCAATAAATATGACCTGCTCTTAACCACACTTCGCCCCTCACTCTCAGTTCTCTCATCTTCCTGGCTACCTTCCCCCCCCATCAGCGCAAAGGGGGCAGGGGATGGGGGGGTGCAGTCCATCTGGCCATTACTTATTGTCCATGGCAGCTCCTCCTTGAGAAAGAGGGCTTCTTGCAGTCTCTCCTTCCTGCTGCGTGGTGTCCGCCTCACAGGAGGCAATCCTCTTCCTCCTCGTGAGTCCCTCAGGGCCCTGGATCACTTCGGGCGCATCCCCCACTGATGCTTGGTCTCTCTCTCCTCTCGCCTGGAGCTTTGCATGTACCGACACACCTTGGACATTCTTGCTGCCGTTGATTCCCTCAGCTGACAGGCAATCACTTTCCTGCCGTCTCAACCACCACGGGCTTCAGGGAAAGGTCCTGCTCTGGCCTTCTCCCTCTCCTTCTCTGGGACTCTTCTTCCTCCCTTTCTTCTCAGGGTGACATACCTTCATTCTCCTTTCACCTCCCCCTCCTCCAACAGAAGAAAACCCCACTTCCCAACACTAAAGACAGGAAAGCTCAAAACAAGACAAAAACAAAAGAGAGAGATAGAACAATGAGGTCGCCTCTTAAATACCTTGATGGCAGAGGCTCTGATTGGCCTGACCCTGGCCAGAGGTAGATCCAACTCCTATCTGGGGAGTGGGGCAGGCTCTTGAAGTTTTGCAAGAGTCTACCCCTGCTTTTAGAAAAACCCCCCACCAGACTCAAAACCATGACATGAGTAAAAAGGGATTTTCTGGAATTTAGAAAGACACAGAGACTAAGCCTAAGAGCAGGAACCTGCTTTGCATGGCTTTGCATGGCTGTAATAGGAAAAATATGTTAAAAAGTCTTCTTTTTCCTGTTCTGACCTAGCTATTTTGAAATTTCTTAAGAAACTAATTGGTCTTTTTTTGTTGTTTGTTTTTTTTTTTCTTTAGGGTGCACATGGTGTGAAAACTTTCTGGATTTGGGAACTCACAGTTAAGTAAAAGCGGAGCCAGCTTCAGCTCAATGATCTGGTGGGTAAGAGCCTGTTACAAATTACAAAACTGTAATTAAAAATTCTCAAAGGAGTAAATAATCTCTAGAAAGAAAATAAGCCTTTTAAATATTTTGCAGTTTTCTTTCTCCTGGCTATTCCCTGCCCAGTTTGTTCATGTTTCCTTAGGTAATTCTGCAAGGCATTAAGAAGGCTATAGGACATAGATTCATTTGAACAGACTCTGCAGTCATCAAGTAACCACACTGCTGTGATCTTGTAATACAGGAACAACAAAAGCAGAAGAGTAAAACCCACTAAATTCAAGTTACAGGATCAAATAGGCTTATGCAGAGTCATATATTTTAAATTTCATCTAAAGTTCCATGTACCATTTCAGCCGTGATAATGGTAGTCTATTATGACCTCTAAAAGCCATTTTTCAGTGGGATAGTAAGTGTGTAAGCTGAATTTTCAGTCTTCATGAACAAACAATAACGCAGAAGAGAAAAGGTGGGAATTGCATGGAAAAATAGGCAAAAAGTATGCCTTACACAGTTTTACTTCCCTTTCGTATCCTTAGCATCAGATCTGAAAGGCAGTCAAATCTGACAGTGTAGGTGTGCACCGTGTTAGTGTTGCTGGGCGTGCTAAAAGTGGCCAAGCATAGGCATTTCTTCTTTGCTTCTTGCCTTCAAAGAACTTTCTCCACATTGTAATAGCAAACAGTCGAATGTAAACAGAAAGTTAGAATAATGGATACTTATTTAGCAGTACATATGACTGATCCCATACAATACTTTCTCTACCTATATTTCAGATCAAAGGCACACACTAAGAATAGTATATTAAACGATATTCTTATAAGTCTATGAAACGTAAGACAAACTGAAATGCACATCTGGTTCATTTCCCTTGCCTTGTCTAGCCATCAGGTTGCTCATGATTTTAGCAGATGTTTCTGCTTTTGGTTGCAAGACAACTTAATGAACCAGGTTCTTCTCGCCTATTTCATTCTCTGAGGAGCAAGTGCATTCACAAGGAACATCTTTGCTATACTTTGGAAATCAATTTTGCATGTTTCACCCAGTGTTTCCAGCACAGTTATACACCAAAATTTGTAGATTCACTACATTATTTATGAAAGTACTTAAATAATTTACAAAATGTAATGTTTGGAATGGTATGACCAATAAGAAGACCCACTTTCTGTGATGTTAATTGCAAGACAAGTCTTTGTCAAAGCTGTTACATGTTGTATCCTATTCTCTGCTATCCAGAGCAGAATAAAGCTGGGTCCTGGAACTACAGCAGTAGTTTTTAAGCAGTCTTGGAAGTAGCTCACATCAGTAAGACAAAGACTGGAATGAAGAATAAAGAATCTATCATTTGTGATCTGAAACTCCTCAGATGATAGAAAAATAGCTGTAGCTGCTTTGGCTTTAGTGGAGGTTCACCTCTTTCCCCAAGTTCAGGAGCAAACCTTTACTGTGGCTGGGGGAACAGGACACAGGAGCTGGATTCAGGAACTCAGGATCAAAGGCAGAAGAATGGACAGAGTCCTCCTCAGATGCCAGCCATTAAAAAAGAGAGCTTAACCCCCAGGATCCCTCAGTTTATACAGAATATGACATACATGGAAAGAAATAATCTTGTTGGTCACCCGTCCTGTTACTCACTAGAGGTGCAACCTTTCACTTCTTTCTAACCCCTTTTACTTCCCGGCACCCCAAACATGTTACACAAGATGACCTTGGTCACTATAGGATCAAGTATGAGCAAGAGCTTTTCTATATACCAGTCCTTGGCAGTAACTATAAACATAAGGTGTTATCATTGTCTGCAAAAATATATTGTTAATTTCAGAAAGTGCAGCCTCCTAAGACTTAGCTGAAAAATAAAATCACTCAAACAAATTGGTTCTGTTTAGCTCAAACCAGGACATAGGTACTAAAAACTTTCTTCCTTCAGGTCTGCCATGAGCACCAGAAGTGCTGATACCTCAAGGGCAAAACTACCTGACTGAAGGTGAAGAAAGGCTCTGTAACACTTTAAAAAACAGTTAAAAAAGTAAAGCCAATGCAGAATCTAATTTAACTCTTGGCAGACTAAAATAATTCTAAATTTTACATAATTTGCAGAGTACACAAGTGAGATGCAGTTGGGAGCCTGTGTGATTGCTGCAGAATCCACGTGGTCCCACACTGTGTGTCCTTATTGCATCCTATTGGGGAAGAAAGGTGATGAGGCAACCCAGTGACCTCTGCCTGTAAAGTCTGGGTCTGGCAGTAAGCAGCACTGGAACGAGGACTGTCCACTGCCCTGTTTCATTTTACTGGGAAAAAATGAAACATACTCCTTGTGGTTTTTTTTCCAGGAAATGTGCAGAACAGGGATGATTTTTCATTCTGGTGAGGAATTTTGAGTTTGTTACTAAATTTTCCCCTCTGACAGGTAGTCTGATAACTTACACAAAGGATTCCTCTTCACTTTATTCAGAGGTCAATGAAGTCTATGACAAATCTAAACTACTGCTCCTGTTGCTACCAATAACAGCATCATTAGAAGATTTCACTATAATTATTAGAGTAGTCACATGTGCAGCCATTGTAAGTACTGTATTTTTTCATCAACAGCAATATCCACAGTGTAATTCAAAAACACTGCAGATTATGATAATTGATATTCAAACTGAGGGATCCTTCTCACAGTATGTTAATCTTACAGGCTTTGTACCTAAAATTTTATACCTGTTCCAGGGAAAAGTAGCTAATCTGAAAAACACTTTGAATCTCTGCCAATTCAAAATATGCCCAGCATGTACTCTTATTAGTATTCAGTACTTAGTTTCTGAATTTTAAATTAGTCAGTATTTCTGCTCTGTTTGTTTTGCCAAATCCTTCTTGCTTTCCTGCTGTTTTTCTGTAGGTTTTGTGAAATATTTCATTTTCCCCTTTACAATCTCAATGATATTGTTGAAAATTCATAATATTAATCATTTCTTCCTACTAAAATGCCTGCCAGTTCTTACACTGTGTTTGAGATTGTGAGGTGTGTTAAAAGGTTGATCAAAAAATATTCTTTAATTAATCTGCATTAGATATGGCTAATATAATATTTTTCATCTAGGAATTACTCCAGACCTATATAATTTTTTAGAGCATTTGACAGAGGATTTAAAGTATAGATAAAGAGAATAATCTAGTGTCCAACTGCTTAGTAATGGATTGATCAAAATAATGGAAAAGTAAATTTTCATTTTTGTGGTTCTTTTTTTAAAAAATATATCTTCAAATTGCCATCATTTGTGTTGAGTACAGCAGGACCTCTTGGCAGGAGCAAAGTTATACTATGCCAGACATTGCATAAACTCAGATTAAGAGACAACCCTTGCTCCAAAAGCTTCCATTCCAAATCTGGTTTTCTTGGAAGTTTTTCATGATCAACTCTAAGTACAGTCTGAGGACATAAACACATTGTTGCCTGCCACCATGAATGATTTTATGACACTCCTAAGTGTACCAGACATTGCTTCACTCCACAGAAAGCAGATAGAATACTCCCTCCCCAGAAGCTGTGAAGTCGTAGCGAGTGATTAGGCAAGTAATGCTGCAGTCATGGTAGTGACAACAAAGAAGTCTGATGTGTGCAAGCACTTACATTAAAGGAAAACTAAAAACTTAAGATACTTCTATGGACAACAGCATAGGTGCTTTTTAAACAAAGGATATTCTAGGGTTAGTAACATTCTACAACTCAGTGGAGAGTTGGTTCTTAGAGTGAAACTTGTAAGAAAATAAAGTAAAAAAAAAAACCAAAAAAAAAGGAAAGAGACTTCTGAGAGAAAGGTGTGAAAGGCAAAGTTGTAAAGGAGCATCTAAGCATTATTGGCAGACATCCAAAGGGATGTGTTTGTTGATGAATATATATAAATCTGGCATTGCCACAGCATTAAATATGCTCACCTGTTATCTTTTGTTCTCAAAGAGAGAAGGAACAAGGCCTGAAGAAAAGGACAAGATTTGGTAATGATTTGCAGACAACTGGTAGAAACTGAGATCAGTATAAAACAGACCCAGGAGGCAGACGTAGTTTATGAAGTAAGAAGAATAATGATTCAGATAATTAGGAGAATTATATTTGTTCCTCTTTCTCTAAAGCAGCAGATGCCAGCTGTTGGAAGTTGAATTCTAAACCTGGTGTCCCTGTGGTATGATTCAGTACAAAGGAACCTCAGTTGTAATATCATGAAACAATGTTCTTAAGAATATAAACATTCTTATGTTTCTTCTTCAATACTTTGCTAGGGTTTTACCACAGCTAGACACAGACTACGTGGTCCCAGATGGGTCAGGCTTTGTTTAATTTTTAGAAAAGCTAAGCCAGAATGCATATGAGTTGTTTTTTGTTTTTTTGGTGTTTTTTTTCCCCTGAAAGAAATCATCCTTCCACAAAGAATTCTGTCACTTAAAGTTTATCTTGTTCACTAAAGTGTTTCCAGAATTCTACCTTCTTCCAGAATGGAAATTAAGCATTTTTATTACTATTCACTCACTTCATAATACACATAGCTTGAGTGGCTGATGAAGACGTTTTTAAAATCTGGTTAGTACTAAATGACTGCTATTTTCACTTCTTCTTTGATAAGACCAGTTGCTTTAGAGATAGAATACCTTTTCATCTCTAATAGAAAGATTACCACACCGAGCAGAAAGGAAATATTAACTTAATTAGGTGTTGAGGGATATCTGAGATGCAAGCAAATATTGTATGTTCTGACAACAGAAGTATTGTCATGAGTCTTTTGTAACTGTCTTTTTGAATTAATACATTATTTTCAAGTTGAGAACTTAATCAAATAGAAGACATTTATTTTATCCATAGTTACATATGTGTGTATGGACAGCATGTGTGTCTTTCTTCCTAAGGGTAGTTACCTGTTCTGAATTATACATATATGTGCATGCATGCAGGTGTTATTCACGTATATGCATAGTCCCTTTACCATGCCCTGGTTAGCAATGGGGGCCAGCTTCAGTTTCAAAGTGCCATAATTAAACATTGCTGAGTTCTATCACAAAATCTGGGAAAACTAGACCAAACCGATTGCTCAGTGACCTTTGCAGCTTCCTCACAGTGAGTCAAGAAACAAAGACCTCGTTATTGAGGGAGAAATTAAGAGAGGGAATGAGAAATGTAGGATCTAATAGCATCTGTTTTCCCAAATGACGTGAGTTTAATGTCTGATTCTATAGTGAGGAAACTGTTGAGTATTCTTGCAGCAGTGCTCAGCGCCCTGCTGGCCACTGGCAATCCTGCCTACCTCCTGCCTCCCCTGTCCTCTGGGCAGGAGCCAGGCTTTAGCCAGCCCCTGCTGACCTCCCCATTCCTTCCTGCTGGTTGGAAGCAGGGCACTTTTCAGTGACTTTTAGCTTCTTGAACGTCACAGAATAATGGGCCACACATAGGCTGCTATGTACCTCCTGCTGCTGGTACAGACCTCTCACACTCACTTGCACACCTGCACTCACTCCAGTTGCTGGCACTCAGACCCTCATAAATACACTTTGATTAGAAATGACATTTAATAAGAGGGCAGGTAAGACTGCACTGACTGAATAGTATGGCTGGGTGTGTACAGACCAGCCACCTGTTTACATGTGACCTGCTCCTTTCATCCTCTTATTTCTCTACTTTCCCTCAACCAGCTTGATCTCTCCCTTTTTCTACCATTGGTTCCTCCCCTACACATTCTATCCTGTCCTATGCAATCCCAAAAAACTCTTCCCTTGCATCCCATAATGTGCACCATACTCCTGGGCAGTGACTTCCCTCAGCTGGAAAGGTGATCTTCAGAGCCGCTGCACTGGCTCATGGCAGTAGGTGCCCCACTTTGACACAGAGGCTGAGACTCTCCTAGGACAGCTATGGGTTTGTTTCTCAGAGGGATTATTGGGGTTGTTGGTACCGTGCCTGTCTCCTCCTTTGTGTGTGCATGAACCTTTAATTACATAATCTAACATCCACATATTTTCTGCTGTTCCAGTAAAACTTTCATTTGGAAGCTATTCAGATAGCCAAAATAGAGGGAGACATTCAAAGTGATCTTATTTCTAGCTATTAGCCTTACATAAGCAAGGCAGGTGAACAAGGCAGCTGAAGGGGACTGAGAAAGAAGCTAAGAAACAAATGTCAGAAGAAAAGTATATAAGTCAAAAGATAAGATTTGGATAAAGAAGTACTATTTTTATGGCAAATTTTGGCAGTGCTCATTATAAAGCAAGAGGATCCAGGAGCAACATTTGAAGGCATACTAAAACCAAGACTGCTGTACTTAAAAAGTGTTAGTGGTTTAGCGGAATTCAACAGATGATGAAATATTCACCACTGTGCTTAAGAATGTCAGTCTAGTGGTTAAAGGTCAGTTCTTAACAAGTAACTAAGGAAGGCTGATTTGCAGTGATATGATTAATCCTCCAAGACTTATATTAAAACGATCCACTGCTGTCATTGTATTAGTTATCTCTTAAAGAACAATTTGGCAAATCTCTAATGAAAATGCTACACGAAGTTTATGATAGGCTTTCAAACTTTGAAAAGATTTCCTAGACCGCTTCAGAGAAATTCTGTGGCAACTTGAACCATTTGTCTATTGCATACTTTACTGTTCTTTTGGTACTGCTACTGTGGCATTTATTCTTTCCTATCTACTATAGCGAAGGTTTCAAGGTGCACCCATGGCAGGGCTTCTTGACTCAACGTTGTGTTGTTACGTTACGACACGCTAGTGAGCTAGATCCTCTTAACTAACCCTAAGAGGTGTTTAGCTGAGAATTCAGCTGCTCTGCTTAAAAACAAGACCTTATCTAACTTGCTGTCATTCTGTATCTCCTCAAATATCATTACAGCCAAAGATGGCAAAAAAAGGTGTTATGGGTGTGGTGCACTGACTACATTCAGATGCACAAACATTTCAGAAGTGGCTTTTACTTTTTGGTAGTGAAATAGAAGGAAGCTAGGGCATTTGCCAATGACTCCAACCTTCCAAGTAACGACACTGTCTTTAAACATTACTAACTATGCCAGCTGTCCTCAATCCCCTGTCTTTTGGGGACAATGGTAATCCCATTTTGTCTGTTCCTTCCTGCAGTGTTCCAAAAGTCAGCCTCTGCAATTCTTTCATTTGCTGTGAGGCAAGGGATATCAAGAGCTTGAAAGAGCATAGGAGAACACTTCCCTTGGAACTTTCTTGTCTTCTGGCAATCTGAATTTCTGCCTCGCATTTGTTTTTTAATCTGTTTTGACTTCTCCATTTCACACTACTTGGAACTTCGGAGACAATGGCTGTATGCCATTTAAATAAATCTGTGTTTTCCTCTTGCATTTTAGTAATTCATTTTCACTGCCAGAGTAGGACATGAACTACTGCACACAGCATAGGGGTTTTTTCAGATGTAAAAGTAACAAAATTATTGTACAGTGTGTGTAAATCATTCTGAACATTGCTTTTGCTGGTGAATTGTTTAAATGGGTTCTGATCTGTTTAAGACATGGTATGTAATCTTTAGTTACATCTAACCAAATACATGTATGCATGGAATTATATATATGTATGTGTACTCATTTAACTCAGAAGCTATTAAAATCCTTTTAGAATGAAAGCTGAAAAAAATCAAAGTACATTTGGTTATTCATTTTACATCCATATATTATCTAAGTATGTTTCTCTTGGAAATACACAAGAATAAGAGTTTTAATATCAGACTTCCTTAAAATAACATAGTTAATATTTTCACTTATCAGATACTCATTAAGCTGAGAAAAGTATAAAGTACAAATCATTATAGATTACGATTTGTACAACTGATTTTGATTTTTTACTGAAAATCATTGCTTGAAGCTACAAGTGATCAAGCTGTGAACGTGTACAAGTAGACGGAAAGTTTAAGAATAATGTTACTTTTATTCTTGTCCATGCAAGTGAAAAGGGAAAACCACCTTCTTTTTAATCCAAAATTCTATTCCTACTTGATCGATTACAAACCTGCTCTAGTGCTTTGTATCATCACTACCATGAAAGGTAGCCTTTTGTTTCTTTCATTCTAGAGGAGTAGTGCATAAGGGACATTTTTGTAGGTCAGATTAGAGGTTTTCTTCTAGAATAAAAACTGGGATGTCATCTGGATAGGACATGCATCCTGTGTTTTATATTCTGTCAACATGGGAAGTCTTCAAAATGCTCGGTGAAACAGAACTTGGAAAGACAGTATACATCTAATTTGGAAAAAACTACTGGTCTATTGTATTGATATTAGTACTGAACACTAACATGTTTTAAATTAAACAGACCACAGATTCTTGACATCAACATAAAATTGCCTTTGAGAAATGATATCAAAGAAGGTTTTTGTTATAATTGCTATGATGCTTGTATCACCTCTACTAATGACTATGCAAATGTGTTCCACAACAACAAAACCAGCCCCAGCTTTAACAAGAACAAATATTCTTTCTGGATTTTCTGTCTATATGCCTGTAAATCTTGCCAAATATCCACATTATAGCAACATAACAAACGTCTGGACATCATATTTTTTGCTTGTACAAATACAGGCATGCAACAATCCTCTGATTTTACTGGTATTGCATCACTTCACAGAGAGAGAGATTTTCACTCTCAGAATTTCATAAAAAAGAAAATAAACTTCAACGTTGTAGTAAGCCTTCTGGCAACAAATCAAATAGAATCTATTTGTATTTATGTCGTTCAGAGAAAAGTACCCTTGCTTCCTACAGTATTTGATAACACCTATGTTGAAAGTTGCTAACTTACTGTCCATTCCCTGGAAATTTTAACAATTGATTTTATCTAATCTTAAATAAAAATAAATACCTTTAAAAAATAATTTTGGTAAAGAAGAACAAGGAAAATTATTATCTTTTATTCAGTTATTTTGTATAATGTTTAGTTATTTGGTTGGATGAAGCTAAACACCATTTTGGTTTGTATAATTCTGAACTAATGTTACTATGTTGTGGTTTTATTTTCTCAATATATTGGTAATATATATTCAAAATGGCCCATTGGTGTAATAGTACCTTAAAATCATTAAACCTCCCTAAGAAGTTAGTTTAAAATAAGAGGTTTTTGTTTCTTCTTTTTTATTCTATTTTGCTGAAATGAAATGTTCTCTCCTAACTTTAGGACAATTTTGTCAAAATCCATGAAAAGCTTTTAAACTAATACAAAACTGTATTTTTAAAACTGTCATGCTGAGAATTTTTCACCCAGTTTTATTTTGTTTTCCTACCAAGAGTTTTTGCCTTTTCAACAGTCCAAAAATCCTAGGCTGTTTTGCCCAAGATGTAATTATAGACATTTGTTCTCTGTATACAAAATATTCTTTAGGATTTTCAAACCATGTTTAACTTTTAAAAAACCTGTTTACTCTACTTACCTAGATCAAAGTTATTGATTCTAAAAAAAAGTATCAAAACTGCAAATATTCAGAAAAACTAGTAAGACTAATAGGCTCTAATTTAAACTCTTCTTATGTCTTTGCAAAATCAATGTATATTAATGAGGTCTATGCAAACATGCTAGATATATATCATTATCTGTAATTCGATAAAACATTAAAAAAAAGCTAAGCTGAAATACTGTTGCCAGAGCATGTAACAACAATGTGTATGATGAGAACAATGTTTATAAAGACAATGCAAATGTTTAGACTGGGAATTGCTGTCTCTCAAACAGTGTCTTCATGACTGCTTTGAACACAGAGGCCAATATTAAAGGAACCTGAACCCCCCCCCCACTACTAATGTCAAAGAGGTAGGGTAGGAAGAGCTAGGAATAAGGGGACCTGTCCTCTTCAGTTCTGGAGACTAATCATCCTCATGTACTGTGGGGCACTTACTACCCTTCGCAGTGGAGTGTGATCAGGCTGCAGTAGCCCAGCTGTGCAGTCATATACCTTCTGTTTTTTCTTATTCTTTTCACAGCCTTGAATCTTTTAAAAATTACATCAGAAAGTTTGCAACACTGCTCCCTCTCTCAGTCCAGTGCTGATCATTTGGCAACTTTCTTCTTTTTGTCAGAGAAAAAGAAAAATTCATGTTATGACCTTTGTCGTTATACCAGGCAGCAATGCAACACAATGTACCAATTTTTAAAGAGAAAGGAGTTCTTTTTCTAGGTTTATTTTTCCTTTTTCTCTGACAGCGGTACTGCAAAACCATCCGCAGTGACACCTTCCGCCTCACTCCCATGCTTAAACATGACTTACTGGTTGTGTTAACTGAAGAATGAAAGGAGAGACAGAGGAAAAAAGCAGGAGGTCACGGAGCCTCATGTTCAGAAAGAGTTAGCTTTCTGCTGAGACACCAGAGTACTCAAGCTAACATCTGATCTAAACCAGTCTTTGGAAGTGGTAGATATTACTGCCAATATTAGATCCATTGGTTCATTCAACTTTTGGCTTTTGAATTCTTGCCCCTTCTAGGACAGAGGCGTGGCCAACTTTGTGCCTCTGACTGACAGAAGTCTGGCATGCATGACCGGTGCTGTTCTCACTAAAAGTTTACCTATTTTTATTCCTTTTGGGAAAGGTGGCTCCAAGTGCAAAGCATTGGAAATGTAGTTTGCTATTAATGTCCAGACTAATCACTGAAATAGCTTGCTGGCTGGGCTCCATGTACTAGGAAGGAATTAAATTTCCTTTTCCCACAGGGCTGACTCAGCCCTCATATGACCCATGAGTGGTCTCATGCAGAGGAGTACCTGAGACCCTGTTACATGGTGCATATGTGACATCCTTCACAGTGCTAAGTAGAAAGTAGTTGCTCCCTCATCAGTGAATACAGGCTTGCAAGTGCATTATTCTTGCAATTCCAGTGCTCCGGAGTGGTTCCTTTGTAGCAGTGGAGTCTGTCTAGAGACTTTTGTATGCGACTTCCTTTTTTTTTTTTTTTTTTTGACCTGTAGTTGATATAATACGCTAACGTCTTTGACAAAATTATATATATATATCACAATGACTTTTTTTAATCTATGAAATTTTAGTTAACCTACTAGACTTTCAGTCTATCCTCTCCTCTACTGTTTCCTCCCTAAAACTAGTTCTATGTCAGAAGAATCCTCTATATTCTTTAAAATAAGTATTTGGTTTGGCAATGCAGTAGGTGCACTAATTAATATAATCAAAAGCATAAGCCGTTATATCAAGCTCGAAACGAACAATTTAATGGACTGAGTTTTATGCAGTTTCTAATGAAAGTTGACCCCTTTGGTTAATCAGAATTCATAGTAATGCAGCACTGTCTTAAGTGTTGCATAAAATTCTTTACCTGAAGCTGGCAAATACACTGTGGTTAAAAGAGGAGGGGGAAGGAAAGCAATAAAAGAGACCTCATAATAATAAAAAAGACCTCATAAAAGCCCATCATATGCATTTATTCAGGTTAGTTATGTGATACTATTCAATATGCTCTAGAGAATAAACTGTTTCTAAAAGAATAAGGTAATCCACAATTACAGAGACATGTGTGGTACTTTAATGTAAGTGCTGCAAGTCATTACTTCCAGGCTTATTAGTTTCAATATAATTCTTCCACTTAGATTTCAACTAAACAGTTATTAGTTAAGTAAAGTGCCCTAACAGTACTTCACATCCAACGTGTAATTTTATGCCAAAGGTATAACTGGTAAGATATGAACATGAAGGATTCAATAATGATTTTTATTTTAACTACATTCAGTCATTCTTCATTCTGATTGTCAAATATATTGAATGTTAAGAGAAGGCATGATAGCCTTGCATTCATAGAAGCAGTGGCATAAATATTGCTAGAAATAAGTATAAAAATAATGAGGTTGTCTTAAAAATGTAGAAGGTTGACCCAAAAATTGCAAGACAGAAAATGTAATAAAGAGACTGAATCCATGCTCCATTGAGGTGAAAGGAAATGTTAGCAAAAATCTGAATTTATACAGGATTGCTTTCAGGGCTGATCTTAATTTTTTTATTACTTTTATACCTTTATTTAACTCTAGATTGTATCAGATTAATATATTTTATCTTTTTTTTTCTCAACTATAAGTGTTGGGAATTTGAGGATATTTGTTTCTAAGGTTTCTGGTTTTTTATATAAATAAAAAATATCTAACATATAATTCTTTGATTATTTTAAGAAAATATAGGGGCAAAAATACCTTACAGAAATCCATCTTCTATTTTCAGATGACAAAAGAAATTATCACAGTAAGAAAGTCAGTGCTTTTAGAACATAGCAATAATATATGGACTGATGCCTGTTTTCCTAACTACAGTCTTACTATGATTTTCATGGACAGAAGAGTTACCTTGTGTTTAGTTTTGTGGTGCATGGAAGGTTTTTTTAAATCACAGATATAACTCATTTCAGAATTAAATCACAGAATCACAGAATGTCAGGAGTTGGAAGAGACCTCAAAAGATCTTCTAGTCCAGCCCCCCTGCCAGAGCAGGATTACCTACAGTAGGTCAGACAGGAACGTGTCCAGGTGGGTTTTGAATGTCTCCAGAGAAGGAGACTCCACAACCTCCCTGGGCAGCCTGTGCCAGGGCTCTGTCACCCTCACTGAGAAAAAGTTTTTTCTAATGTTTTTGTGGAACCTTCTATGTTCCAGCATGTACCCATTGCCCCTTGTCCTGTCATTGGACATCACTGACAAGAGCCTGGCACCATCCTCCCGACACTCCCCCTTGACATATTTATAAACCTTTATGAGGTCACCCCTCAACCTCCTCTTCTCCAAGCTAAAGAGACCCAGCTCCTTCAGCCTTTCCTCATAAGGGAGATGTTCCACTCCCTTCATCGTCTTTGTGGCTCTGTGATCCATATTTCTAATGAACTTGATAAATGAAGATGAACACTCTGCCTACACATAATAAATATATAGACAAAGAAGTAGTCACTGACAGCCTGTGAGTGCCTGTAATCACTTCTTAAATTTAACTGTTTTGAAATATATATTTATTTTAGGAATATAAAACATCATTAGAATAAAAAAAAAATCTTAGGGCAGTTTATTGCTACTAGTTCTGAAATAAGGCAGAGAATTCACCCATGTAATTGCAGTACTTAAAGACCCCTGGTGCCGCTTTAGTATTCTTTCTTTAGAATTTTGAGGTTCAGTTTATATTTCATTCTTAATTTTTTGGGGAAGGAGGTGGGTATACAAATAAAAAACTGGATCCTGAGCTTTAGGGATTTATAATTTCGCCTACAAGTAGCATTTACATTTCTGTGAGTTATTTTCTTAATGAATAAAAATGTTTCAAAATTATTTACATTCACTGGAAATACATTTAAGTTCTGAAAACTGCTTATTTAAGGTTGTTCCATGAGCAGTCAATATCCAATGGAAATAGAATTTACAAATATTCTAGTCTCCTTGTGCACTGCTATTGAAGGCAGGGATCTAATAGATTTAATCCTTTTAACAATCACTGGATTTGCAAAGGCTGTTAAGACCACGAGGTCAATAAAATTCAATTATTAAACACTAGTGTTTAGAGGAGTCACCATCAAACACTTCCTCTTATTTTTCAAGTAATACTCATCACATTTGTGCCAAAGAAATCTCCACAAATCATGCTTTCTGGTTAATTTAATTTTCCAAGTGATTTCTACAGGAAAAAATGCAAGAGGACAAAATATCCTCTCATTTACCCCACTGGAAATGAGACATCTCTGTTCATTTAATGGAGTTCACTGAAATTAACTTAGTTGAAGAAAGATAGATTTTGACCTCTTTGCCTTTCTGTAACTCAGAAACTACAATTAGTCAGGTAAGAAAGCTGTTGGGTAGGAAAACAGTCTCTGTGGTTTGTGGAGAAACTGCAGAGAGCTTCAATAGCGTCATATAGTTCCTGGAGGCTTATAATTGGGAAGTGACTTACAGTAATTGTCAGTTCCCTGTTCTGTCTTCTGTTTCATAAAGCTACTCCTAATAA
Organism: Apaloderma vittatum; assembly: GCF_000703405.1. Classification (NCBI taxonomy): domain Eukaryota; kingdom Metazoa; phylum Chordata; class Aves; order Trogoniformes; family Trogonidae; genus Apaloderma; species Apaloderma vittatum. The sequence continues at coordinate 1,929 of NW_009694996.1, read as the reverse complement.
GTGGCCGTACAGACAAAAGACAAATATGTGAGCGTAGCAGGGATTACACTTTAGCATTGCTGTTTTATGTTAGCAGGCTTCAATATCTTTTCATGAAGGAAAGCATTCATTTTAATTTTTGTGTTTTAATATATTTTTATTCCTATAAAATGGCATGCTCAGCAGATGAATGCCATATAACCTCTTTAAAATGCTATTTGGAATAAAGCCCTAGAATACAAGACCTGGCAAATTGCACTTCTCTAGGTGAAGGGCTCTCCAACAAATTGGCTGATTCTCTGGGCTCCAGCCTCCCTGTTTTTCAACCATATTCATCCAGTATTTGCTAGCCCTTCCACTCTGAGAACCTGATTAAGATGACTCTGGCATAGTCTTTAATACAAAATTCCATATAATTACTGGGGAGAGGGAGAGAACACCAAAACAATCCACAACACATTATCAAGGAAAGTAAGTTAGCATGGCCAGACATATTGCTACATATTTCCTTACCTCAGTATAATTTCACACTCTCTGGCTGTATCAATCTCTACCTACAAGTAGAGAAAACCAGTATCAGCATTTGTTGACCAGCACTTCAGGCATCTTCCCACTCCATCCTCACTGGAGGCAGTTAGAGATATCTCAAACCAGAAATATTACAATTGTTTCCTGTGGGACGTGATCGATGTTTATTTAATTTGACACTGTACTATTCTTTAACAGCTTCCTTTCACTCAGCTCCTGCAGTAATACAGGACAAAATACCAAAGAATTCAGGGACAGATGACTAAAATACACATGTGCACATCTTTGGGTTGCACATTCAAACATGTTTTGCATTATCTACAGCAAACAATGAAAGTACTCCTTTTTCCCCAAAACAGGTATTCATGGTGCCTTTTTATCAACATTTGGTGAGATAAAGCAATTAGTGCATGAACCAGAACTGACAGCAACAATACTGTGATAGAAATTACATTTTAAGGAAATGGATATATTTTCTCAAACCTGCAGACCCACATGCTCTCATGAAAGCAATGCAAAGCAAAGAGGAACAAAGCCACATTCTTACAAGAAAATAGCTCAGTACTAAAACAATTTGCTGCTTTGTTAATTCAAGTATGTGAACTTATCTGTCTCTATCTCACTCTTCTTGTAAGTATATAGGGATGATGAACTACTGAATCTATTCAGACTGGTATGAAGTAACAATGTAAATTATTTTTTTCAAGAAAGCCTTTTCCTTCCTGAACTTTCTTTATATAAGAAAGAACTGTTAGCTCAGTGAATTTAGAAAAAATAAATTCTGCCACTATATGAATACAATAAGAATTCTTTAATTAAGACCAGTTGGTCCAAACATCTAAGCACTCTAAACAAATTCGTGGATGTAAAATGCACTCTGAAATACAGATATCTGTTGTAATGTGAATCAATATTATTAGTCACAACAACAGTAAAACATGCTTAGAAAATTATGTATAAGCTGTGAATCCAAAATACATGAACGTACGGTGCAAAGTGAAGGCAGTCAATCATAGGCTGAGTTGCCATGTTAGCTCTAGAGAAGCTGCACTGTCTCCTTGCACCTTGTTCACTGACTCGAGGTCAGTCCTATTCCTTAGCTCAGTCATGCAAAATTCCTCTATAAAGTTCAATTTTTTCCAGAACGTGAAGTTTGCTTTACTCCAAGTTTTGGACTCTGACACAAGTTCGAACCCTAAACAGCAGCACTAAAATCAAGATAGATATAGCTAGAACTAGAAATTGTGTGATCTGGTCACCAGGTATGTTTTCCATTCAGATCCTTCATCATTTCTATGCCATGATTTATTCCAGTTTTGTTGACATAAATTCTTTTATTGATACCTCTTTTCCTGGCTCAATTTACTATATTCTGCCTTTGTGAGAGCTTTATATTTATCTATCTATCTATCTATTTATTTA
>NW_009694995.1:13458-71112 GCF_000703405.1 Apaloderma vittatum | reverse complement strand
GGGCCCAACAGACGCTTCTTCTCGAAGTCCCGCTGCCGAGCGCTGCTGCCGTCCTCTCATGGAGGGGCATGGGGAAACGCTCCATTTGGGAGGAGAGATAAGGGTGAGGGAGTTGTTTTCCCAACCTGCCTACCAGCTTGCCTGGAAAGCCCTGCCTGAGTAAAAGCTGAGCTAGGAGCCTCAATTCCCCATCCTATTACCATCCATCAAAAAGCTGATCCAAATCTTGCCTTTCGCGGCATCTCTGTGGCCCCCAGACCCTTTTCCAGGGGCTGTTCCGGATTCGGTTAAGAGACCGAGTTCTCTGTGGGTGTGAAAGCAGAGGCCAGCTGTGTCTTGCAGGGGTGCACTAGCCCTGGAGAACAGGGGTACTTCAGTCCCTAGGGCCACATCTGAGATACATGCAGAGCTGGGAAGCATTCTTTTTTTAAGCCATCCTTCTGGGAAAGCTGGCATCTCATATCTCTAGCAGGTTGTATTACAGACCTCCCTCTTTTCCTCTAAAAGCAGGGGAAAAAAACATAAAACACAGTCTGCAAAGCTCAGAGTAACACCTCTGCATGTTGCCCAAGGCTAACTTCAGCCCCATCTCCTGTCTCCCAGGAAATGAGAAGCTGATTCAATTGCTTCCAGTTCTAATGTCATGAGGTCTCTAATGGTCCATACTTGAAAGTGGCATCAAATATGCATTAAATGTTATTACTGATAATGCCATCTAAAACAGCTCTATAAATAAATCGTGTTCCTATCTAAGAGCACCTAATTAACACCTCTTTCCAAATAACTTATCCTAAAGCATTAGCAATCAATTACTAGGTAGACAGGCTTTAAGAAAGTCTCTTCTAAAGCAGATTACAACATGCAGATTCTGTGTTGTTAAAACAATTCACTTGCCTTTTCCACACATGATTTCAGGTTACTAAGGTAAGCAAGACCACGCAATATAACTTAATACACAGCAATCAAAAATTTCCACACAATCCTTTAATACAGTGCCATACTCCTATGTAATAAGTGATGCAACAGACTTTCCCTAAAGTCCCAATTCCTGCAATTGAAGCTTAAGCCCAGCAAAGAAAGAATTAAAATTCTTTAGTTGCCACTGAATCACTGGCTGCATTGGGTTATTTTACTGTGCATTAGACTTTAATTATAACTAAGCTCTAGCCATCTGTTCTACTCCCTAATTACAGATGCAACAAATATTTCACAATTCCGACCGTTAAAGAGATCTAAGAGAGCTCAGCCTATGGCGTACAAGGTTGGCTCCATTAGGAGCCTTTGCATGCTTGTTTAAAGGACCAGGGAAGAGGAAAGTACTCCGCAGATGAAGTTCACTGTTGTTATTAATCTCAGGCAGCCTTTGCTGCATCAGCCTTCACACCTCTTGGAAGGACTACAAACTTCCCTCTATCAGGGCGCAGAGGTCCACACTAGTGCTACCTGCTGGTGGCCTCTAACCCAGAGGTTGCTGGTATCCCTTTGATGCAGGGGTGAGCAATTCAGATCACCTGCTAAAGGTTCATACCCTGAACCATCAACAGTTACAGCATTTGGAAAGGACTCTGGAAGAAGAGTGCTGGACTTTTTAGCTGTGGAGGCTAAAGGTGCTTCCACCCTTAGCTGTGCAGCTGACTCCCTTGTGGTTGTTATGCCACATGCATCTTACTGATTCCCTGCTAGTGTTTCAGCTGTATCACTGCATGGACCAGGGTCTCATCAATATGAAGAAAGGTGGAATTCTTTAGACATCATACTGTGGACAGCAGCAGCTGAAGACAAAGTCCCCATCCCACCCCCTTCATACCTGCTGCAGTAGTAATCATTTCAGCCTGATGGCCAGGCAGAGAGAAGGGCTGGATGAAGGTGTGGTAGCACCCTAACCAACCACATGGAATAGCTTGCAGTGTAAGCACTGTTACCAACTCTCCCTGCAGAGCTGGGGCTGGCTGCCATTGCTAATAAGCTGGTAGACAGCCCAGGGGAGAAACTTGCTGCAGGCTTCAGAGCTCTTCAGTCACACTCCCAACAACTCCGCCCATTGTCATGAGAAACATCTGCAGCTGCCTGATCGTGCCTCCACCTCCTCCCTCCCCTGTCCACAGCACTGCCCAGTCCAGAGCTTCAAGCACACTTATAGCTACAGGGTGTTCTTGTGCCTACACAAGCCACCTAGGCAACTGCCCAGTGTTTTGTAATTACACACACCACCACTGACCTAGGCAATCCCTTGACCAATAATAAATATGCCCAGTGGGCTCCAGAGCAGTTATTCATCACAAAAAGCTTTTGTTTCACAGCAACTGTCTGCAACTGTGTTTGTACCCAGGCGTGGAGACGAAGGCATCTCCTTTCCAGGTAAGTGCCATGGGCTACTTTTTGCATGTGTCTAGGGAAAGCAAGAAGCAAGTGGACATGAGAAGAAAGTGTTGAATTCACAGAGCTAAAGTTTGAATGTGTATATTTGTCAGTGTACCAGGAAAAAAAAATAGAGCTTTGTACATAAGATAAAGCTAAGAAATGGTAGAGCAACCCAGAAGCACATACAGTTTTCATGGTGGGATTCCACATAGTTATATTTTAAATTATCTTATCTCCTTCATTCATAGTAACTTTTGAGATGAAATCCAGTGGTTTCTCACCACAATCATATGTAAGCCCCTCTTTATATTTCATTCCTTCTAGGTATAAGCCCAGACTTTCACTCTGAATGCAATGTTAAAAAGAATTTAAGAAAAAAAAAAAGTAAAATCAACCAACACTCTTCTGCTATGCTTTGACAGGGACCCAAAACCACTATGTTTCTTGTGGTTTTCTTCTAAAATCGTTATGACAAGGTTGAGTGGAATCACAAGGCAGGTTTGCTGAGTGGTTTGGTTCTGAGAATATAATTGAGTCCAGAGTCGAAGCAATTATTTATGGCATGAGAGCAAGGGATCACAGTGTTTCTGTGGGCACTTGTAACCATGTGCTTGCACGTCCTAGCCTCTGGGTGATTATATATAACAGAGAGTGATAACATGCCACTGAGAATAACTGCAGGAGACGCCATGCACAGAAACAAAGCAACTCTTCATGATTTCCTTGAAGTTAGTCCTAGAGCTAAAGCCAGAAAGTTCTGCCCTCTCGTTCTAATTCCGCTCTAACCCATAAGGAAAGCAACAGCAGAAAATTATCAGTTGCTCCCACCTCAAGCAAAAGGCAGACCAAAGCCTAACATTTCCCAAAGACCTCTTAAAGCTTTCCAGAGCCATGTGTAGAGTACCTTTACCTTCAGACACGTCGCAGTCGTACTTATTGCTGCAAAGATTCTGGAAACCAGTGGCTTCCCTTTCCACCAAAGATGTCCTTTTGGTTTAGATTTTCATGTTGCATTCAGCAACCATCTAAGAAGTGACCAGCTCCCACAGAGGCAGCCCACGGACAAGAGTAGAACTCAAAATTCAAACCCCAAATGTAAGCAGAGGTGCAAATGGCACAAAAGCAATATTAGCAGGATACATGGAATCCAGATCTGGGCTGAAACTTTGTCCTTATTCAAGTCACAACAGAATTCTCACTGGTTTAAGTAAGATTTTTGCCACTGGGATATTATTTTCAATTTATTTAACAGGCCAAAAACTATCTTTTTCCCCTTTTGGTACTTTCTTATTTTCATGCCCTGGGGAGTATTCAGCAAGTAAGCAGCCTGGGGAATAGGTATGTAGAAATTGCTCCGAGTGCAGGACTTGGCATTGTGAGTGACTTTCCCCATGCTAAGAGGCTGACATAGATACTGTGAGCAAATGCCTGTGAGGAAGCTAGATTAGAGGATCTGCTTGAAGGGATTAAATAATTCACTGTGGCATTTTTTCAAGAGCTAAGTTAAAAGGGAAACAATCTCTTCATTTGAATGATTTCCCCCTCCCTTCATGTAAAAAGGTAAAAGCATGCTTACTTTTCTGCCCACCAATGATCAGTTTTATTCCATACAGTTTCTATTTCTGATCTCCCTTTTTTGCCACCCAGAACCAGCCAGATCAATACTGTAAGGGCAGAGAAAGGAGAAAAGTAACACAGTGGAAGATTGTGATCCAAGAGGCAGCTGTTTCCTTTGAGTCAGCACATCAGATGTGTGTTTTTACTCACAGATGCAGTGCAAATTCTGAATCAAACCCCAGGATTTTCCCCACCCACCACTCTACATTCACTGAACATCACCAAGCAATCAATAAATCCAACACGTCGTGCTGGGAGGTTAAGTTATGCTCCCTGCATGGCAAGAACAGCTGTGCTGCAGTGAGGAGACACTCACAGTGTAGAATTTTATTGATTTTGGCTGATCTCAACACTGTTGACCTTAAGACGTGTGATGCTAGATGAAGATTAATGGTGAGGAATCTGGACAGGATCAGCTACTACTTTCTGTAGACACATTAAGCATGTCTGTGGGATAACAGTTGCTCTGTCCTGATCTTCTAAGCAGACACACAGAAAGCTCTGCCCTAACCAGATAAGATTCAGCTCAGGACCAAAAGCTGTGCAGTTATGCAAATCTGGCATAAAGCCCAGGACAATACACACAGCACCAACATAGCCACAGGCTCAAACCATCACTGGCTCAAACCATAGCATGGCTCAAACCATCACTGGCTTTTGTTCAGATCGGACAGGGGCTCACATCTGTCTGCAGATATTGCATTGCCAATGCTGTCCATCCAGCAAGGTCTGATCCTGCAAGGCTCTGTGCTTAGAGTGTACTTCATCCTTCATGATGCATCCAGAATCATCTCATGTCAGGTCACTAATAAACTGTAGGAGAACCTCTTGCAGTTCACAGTGACCAGGAACTGTGAAAACCAAGCTGGGAAAGGCATTCAGCAGATTCAGACTGTCCTCAGATGATATAGATGACCTGAAGCAAGTGATTTGCAGGTGACTGGATAGCAGTAAACAAGTCATCCTGCCTGCAGGGGCGGAAAGCTTCACAAATACATGAGTTACAGTAACTTTCCAGAAAAGGAGAGGAAGGACTAAGTGGAGACCTGCTCTGAGATGAGTAACTGCATAGTCATCTTCCCTAACTGTGGTGCACCTGCTCTCAAGCTCTCTTGCTCCAGCCCTCAGCACCCTCACCTCTCCTTCCCCATGTTGCCACATCAAGGCAAGCATAAAGCACCTCTCCCTGCCCCAGGCTGCTCAAGAATTCCCAGTTGTGCAGGAGCATGAGCAGGGAGAGGAGCAGAGCTGGAACAGAGGGCTAGGGTAAGAGAAAGGACAAAGAGCATTGCTTCTGTCACCACACGGAAAGGATCAAGGGCAGTGATAGCATCATTCTGAAAACGTCCCTTGCTCAGCAAGAACCACATTGGCCAAGGTTTCCCCCTGTAGGCAGACAACTGGTGTGGCCATCAGCATGGCCTTCCAGGGCTTCAGTCACAATGAAATGGAAAACAAATCTTGCCAGGACTGCCTTGCTGTTTTGGCAGCCAGGTAATATTGGAAACTGCCTGTGATTAGAGAGGACCCTAGATGTAAGAACATCAGAGGGGCTCTTGCTAGGAGTTTCCGAGGAAAATGAAAGGGGTTTGGACCATCTGAAGGATGTAGAAAGATGTGTAAGAGTAGGAAAAAAATTAATGACACTGTCAAGGAATAGGAAAACAGCCCTGAAGCAATGAGAAATAGGAAAGCATGATTGTAGCAGAGATTGCATCCAGCACAGACAGACCCCCACAGAGAGGGTAGGCTGGAGCCCCAGAGTTAAGGCTGTAGGGACTCTCTGAGGACATGTATCAGCCCAGGTTCTCCAAAGCTAAATATGTAGGTGTAGAAACTGGGGCTCCCAGAAATGGATCAACAGTGCATTCCCCATTTGTGCAACAGGTTTGAAAGATTCACCATTCTGCAATAGCCCTCTGAAAGAGGTTTTTGCTGTCCCCCTAGAAAGACGTTGCAACATAAGAATGTATTCCAAAGATACTGGTGGGAGAAAAAAATCCCACCACTGCCACACTCTAACAGGGACACTCTGTCTTTGTCTTAGCTTCTCTCTATTGTCAGTATAAACTATTCCTTTTCCTTCCAATAAGACTGAGTCACACACGAAGTTACAATTTTAACTCTTTTGGGTTAATAGGCCACTCTGAGATAAGGCAAACACTGTTGTGTTGGGAGTTCTAGTACACATGCTGTGTCAATGACTTAAACTGGTCATACAACCATGATCTTGTATCAAACCACAAGCTTCAAAAGAATGAACTTTTGCAACAGGCTTCACCACAGAAAGCACATGCACATCGATGAAAAGTCTTTTAAACATCACATGGTGTCCTTACACACTCATACAGATGCATCCACAGGTATACACGATATACATAAGTGTGCAGTGAGGGAGGAAAGAGGACCCACAAAATATGGAAAACAAGGAAGGTTCTGAGAAAAATCAAGATGAAAGTTCTCAGCTGTGTGCTAGCTCAGATGCCACTGTATTGACCTTTGTAAATGAAAAGGATTTGTCAGGAACATCCTAAGAAATGCTGGGCTCAAACATCAAGTTTGCTTTCTAATGGAAATGACTTGCTAGGTATGAACATTGTGGGGTAATTGCTGGTGCCAGTGAGGAACAAGTCACACAAGACTACTCCAGAAACATCAAAACTCAAAATATTAATTCATGGCTCGCAAATGAATGTCACTTTAATTAATGAGATGCTGTCTTGTGTTTGCAAATGTTGACTCCCTGAGGCTTTTATGGGAGCGAGGAACAAAACAGCCAAGCTGTTCTGATCCAGTGCAGCAATGCACATGGGGCACTACAAATGAATTAAGAACAGACAAAATCTCCCTGTCAGAGACAGACAGTTAAGCATTGAGGTGACACTGTACTGCTCTGGCAGAACAAGGTGAGGATAAGCCACATGAAAACTAGCTTGTCTACGCTGGAAAATCAGCTGGAGCTGGTACTGTGAAATGCTGTCATCTGCCACTCTGCAGGGGCTCCCACTTGGCCACTCTGTTCCTGAGCCAAAGTAGCTTTAGGTCAGAGCAATTAAAAGACAACTCATCAACCCTGGGCAGATCATTTTATGTTTTGGACCCATGACCACACTGCAGAGCAATTCTGGTCCGATCAGTGTCCTCTGGTAGGCAAAGCCCTGGTACTTGGACAACGCACTGTTCTAAAGCAAGAATTATACCCAATATCATTAGTAACAAAACAATTAATTCCTAATTCCAAAGTGCTTATACAAATAAGACAGAGATAAGAAAAAGAACAAACCCTTTGCAAATGCAGCAGAGCATGGAGTGTCTGTGTACGCCTCAATTACCTATTCAAAAGGAACAAAGCATCTTTCATACTGTGACTCCAAAAATTAATTAGTCTCAGTTCTCATTAAATAATGATCCAGTTCAGCTCTAATTAAATTAGGCTTTGACAATCAGCTGCGGTCTAGCTACTGAAGGTAACTAGCTCCTTCCTTTTCCCTGCATCTCTTCCCGGCATCAGCAGAGGCAGGGATGCTGGCAGCAGCTTGCAGCCCCAGTCCTGCCACCAAATGTGAGGCATGACCAGAATGCCCACGGGCCCTGGGAGCAGCTGGCAGGCAGCAAACCTCCTGAAATTCAGGTCTTGTGTCACAAGAACTAATGCCTCAGGGAGTACTAACTTCTCCACAGCGAGACTGGATGAATTCAGCACTGTATTTCAGCATGATCTGCTTTTTGTCGCTGATGTGTTCAGCCCCAGGTGTTCCACATACACCCACAAACTCCCCTTTACCGGCTGCCAGCAGAGACTCAAGCTGGCACAGCATTTATCCTCAAGGTTTCCCAAGGGCAAGCAAAAATCCCATGCTCTGGGCTTCAGCTAGAAGCCAAAGGCTGTAGAGGTTCTGCCCAGTCAGATGTAGCTTCCTTAAAAAATAGGAGAAGTTTATTACATCACGCTACCATCACTAGTGCTGGCTAAAAAAATTCTGCACTGTGAAGGCTCAAACCAGCCTTCAATACAGGTTTGCTTCCATGTGGTCACTTGAGGGTAGTGGGATCTCAGTTACAGCAACATCTTTCTTGACGAGCTGCTGCCTTGCAAGTCTCATCCTGTAGCTGAAACGGGACAATTCACCTCCCACATTTTCTGCTCTTCTGACTGACCCTGGATGGAAGCTTGAGGGAGATGGCCCAAGTCCACCCTTGGGTTAGGGGAGTGGGTTACAACAGCACATCAGGCTCACCAGGTCCCTGCCTGCAGCACTTCATCAGGCTTCAACATTTTTGAGCTCTGGGAGACCCCAAACCAGAGATATTAATGTTGCATTTAGTAGCCTAGTCATGTACCTTTCATTTGTTATCTAATTTTAACCTGGAATAAGCTTTTTGTACCCACAGTTTCTTCTGGTAACAAGTTACACAGTGTAACTGTGCCAAGAAGAGCAACTGAGATAAGATGAAAAAACATGCACATTGCAAGTTTCAGACACTGTCTTCTTTTGGTTGCTCTGCACTTGGCAGCCACCAGTCTACTTTTATACTCCAGCTCCTAAGAGTAAGCAAACATGAAGGATCTAGATAACGCTCTCCCTACCACTCACTAGTTTGTTGACTCCTACCCTTTTCACTCACTTTTTCAAGGCTGAAGTCCTTATCTGCTTAGCTATTTCTTTTACGGAAATAGCATCATGTCTTTGCTCATCCATTGATAATTCAGTCAAACTTCAAAAGAATCAGACACAAACACTTCCCCCCAAAAATATCACTGGGAAATAAAATTCACAAGGAGATCAGGGTAGGGAACTGCCACATCAGAACAGCTTTTCCTCCTGTAAGGTTTTACAAATCCCAAGAGAAGGAAAAGACACAGAAGCAGAGAGATTATAACTGTTTATAGATCAGCAGTGTCAAACACAGATAAGCATTTCAGGGAGTTTGCATAATAATCTGTGTGTCAATGTGCTGCCAATAAAACATGACTTAATAGTAACCTTGTAAAATGACATCCAACTGTCTAGCAAATAACTACATCAGCTTTTACAGACAACACTGTTTGGTCTAATTAGAAATGTCACCTTTGCAAATGAGCACATGTCCATCTCCCTGGCACACTTGCATCTTTATTTCTCCAATCTGGCTGTAAAGTGCCAGTCAATATCCTTTCTCATTCAGTAAATGCTTGCTCTAGTATAAAGGCAAATGGACCTGCTGCCTCCCTCACCACTCATTTCCCAGGAAAGTACTGCAAATCCAAACCTTCATGCTCAGATCTGTGGAAACTTGTAGAATTCCAACAAGTTAAAATTACCCTGAACTCCTTGCAGTACAAGAGGCCCCAAAGTGCTCCCACATTAAGGAGATTATAAAAAAATGTGAAATGCTCAAGTCATTTGACATTGCCATGCGATCAGCACAGGGTAAAGGGACATTACTGGACTGCTTTGAATGGTTCTGTAAAGCCTTGTAGCCTGGGATTCAAGCAGCAGAAGAAAATGCACACACATACCTTAAGGGGTATCAGAGAGAGATAGGAAGAGCCAAATAATTGCTGTAAGTAGGAGGAGACTCCTTGGCTCAGGTAAGGTCTACACGCCAACTGCATCCAGATGCTGCAGCAATTCTTACCTGATAAAACCTGGGAATCTGTGAATGGAAGCAGTTCTGTCTAAGTGGTGCTAGTCAAGAACACAAAAACATAGGGAGAAGAACAGGAAACGTAACCCAATAAAGAGAGACAGACCTGCAATAACAGCTATTTTCGCAAGAACAAGTAGCATGTGCTCCCACTTGCACCCCTATAGCACACATACAGAAACCTCCAGAGAGCTGCTAAGGTGCCTTTCTTCAGGGCCTGGTTCACCATAACAGTGTCTGAATTCTGTGTTCCCATCTCTCCTTAGAAAGGTTTCAGCAGATGGTGGTACTGTCTTTGCAAGAAAGCTTGTAAGAACATGGTTTTCCTCCTCTCTCTCTCTACAACATCCATGGTCTCCTTGCTTTTGGAACTGGCCAGTGTGCACCACTGCTGATAGATGCCCAGAAAAACACTAAATTCCTACAAATTTTATACCAGCCAGGTGGCACAAAAGTGCCCCATGCTCTCTGAAGGTAAAACTGCAAGAAGTCATCCAGCTTTTACTAGATTTAAGAGAACCTTGATGAGAACACTTCCAACATCCTAGTTTTAGAACAGTACCAATAGGGGAGACTATTTTATTAAGCAGCAGGGAATCCATTCCTCCATCAGGGGATCTCTCTATTGTGGATTTATAATGCTTATTACTGCTTTGCAGCCTCAATATAACACAGCCAGGGAAAGAAAGTTCTGGCAAAACAAACAGAAAAACACCACCAAAAAACCTGAATTAACCACCAAACAAAGCCCTAGGAAATCTGAATTCACTGTTTGCCAATCACAGAACCCACTTGCCTGTCCTTAAACATTCCGTGATCTCTCTCAGCAGGGAAGGAGGAGAGCCTGAAACCACATTCATTTTACAAACTTCTTTCTCACTTGCATGAGAGGGAAATGGTGCTGGTGGTTTTGCTGCAGAGGGAAGGAACTCTGGACTCATACCCCAGAGCCCACGTTGCAAAGAAAGAGTTGGTCTGGTGACACAGGAGGTGGGTGTGCATATGCAGGGGAAATCCTGCAAAGCTCAAGTGAGACCAGAGTTTTTAGCTTCTCTCCAGCTCCAATTGCAATCACTTCCATGCTGCAATGAAACTATGTACCAGAGCTAGGCTTTTGGGGGGATGCACATCTGAACAGGAGCTGAAAATTGCACTGTGCTCTAGGGGATGACTTCAAAGATGAATCCTGGGGTCCCGTGGACACCAACCCTGTCACTGAAAAAAAGCCATCAGTGGGCTGCAGGATTAGTTGCTTTGGAAATGTAAATTTAGATGAACTATAGTATGGGTGTGTTATTTTGAATGCTGAGTATCTTTTTGTATTGGTATAGTTTTTCAGTATTGTGTTAAAGGAAAAGGAGGCAGGGGAAGCAGGAGACTGAAGTCCTTAGCTAAAGAAGAAATAACGCTTCTCAAGCTGCAAAATGAAGGACTGTGCAGCAAGCAAATGCAAAGCTCTGAGTGGGTTGTGGAGAGTGTTACTCCACACTGAAGGTTTCTGTCTGAGTGGGGCGGGAAGTGCAGAGTGGACTTCTGAATTGGCCTGCAAATCAGAGAAAGACCATATTGTCAAGTAGACCAGCACGTAGCAGAAGCCTTTTACCCCTAACAGCACGTCTTGGATCCAATGCCTTTTCAAATTCAGTGAAATGCAGGTACCCAGAGCTCACATTTATACAGCGATGACAAGTTGCAAGAGGATTCCACTTCTGTAGAATGTACATATGATGATTTCAAGGGCTTTTGACTTTGCCTTATCCAAAGTCATTTTCACCACAACACTCAAAGACTTTGTGTGAAATCAAGATAGTTCCTCTGCCAAATTTTCTCTGGGTAAACTATTGCTCCTCACATGCCAAGTTGAGTAAAAAGAGTAACAAGTTTTAACATTTTTCTCTGCTATTAGTCAGAGAGGAGAGTTAAACCACTAAGGCTTAAGTTCTCTACAAAAAGTCAATCTAATTAAAAAGAAAAAAAACGCATAGGAAATTTTACCAGGGTGAGTGGAAACAGGGATAGAGGATAGTAAAGCTAAGTCAAGTGGAGCCAAATAAGGGTCCTCTCATCTCCTACAGTAAGTTACGTCTCCACAATTGAGGTGTGGATTCTGCAGAAGTTCAGTCTGAGCTGAAGACTTTGCAGAGTTCCCACGCAGTAGAAACAAAAGCAAGAATCTCTCACGCTGCTTATGAGCATTTCTGCAAGGCAATGCCTCACCCAGTTCTTAACAGGAAGCTTCCCATTAACAATAAGAGAAGGATGACGAATGAATGCTTAAATACTCTCCAAATCCATTCATTTCTAATTGTTTTATGATATAAACCATACTAGTCATACAAGTGTTTAAGGGAACTTGTATTCTGTACGCACAAAATGAACCAAAATGGTTTTGAGGCATAATTTATCCCTGCACTGTACGATGCAAAAACTTATTTACAAATAATCTTGAGCGGGGGTGCTTGGTGGCTGTTACAAACAGAATAAGCATGCACTGTGAAAACTCAAGAACAGATCTGCATCCCATTGATCCCCCCTTTCACACAGTTTTTATCATGTATTGATAGAGGGGAATAGTAATCAGTCTTCTGTTTTGTAGAGATAAATGCAAAGTCACATCTGATATGCCGTGACTAGTCCCCGAGAGCAACCCTATGCTGAGGAGCTCGTAGGAATTTCCCACTGACCACCTGCTCTTAAAACTGCAGGGGAAATCCCACACACTCTGGGATGAAGGGAGTTCAGTTAAAAAACAGCCCTTAACAATTACAGCTGCAGGTTATTTTTAATTGAATTCAGATGATGAATGTGAAATAGATGATTTCAAGCAAGATAAGCAGGAAGATTCTTACTCTTGTCAAGAAGGTACAGAGTACAACCAGCCTAGAGAGGAACCTTTTAATCACTGTAAGATAAATTATGAGTCTAAGCTATGAGGGTCTTCAGAACTCAAAACAGCCCTTGGGTGAGGTGTTGCTGCTTGTCTCTGGACATCCCTAGAGGGCCCCGAGAAGCTTTGCCCTTAAGGACTGATCACAGAGTTGGTGTCTATCTCTCCCTTTCACATCAACGCCGTCGTTGTCCTTAGCCCTGGACCAGGGAGGGGGAGATGTTCTCACACTGAGCTGCAGTTCCGAGCTGCCTATAGACTCCTCGCACGACTTCAGATGCATTGCTGAAATGCTCTGGGCAATAGTTTCCCCACCAGAAAAACAGGGACAGGATTTCCTTTCTCCCACTCTCCATCTTGTTCAGCTAGATGGTAAATCCTTCTACATGTAAAAAATGCTGTGAAACAGCAAGGCAGACAGCATTTTTGGTAACATACAGCTACCAGTAGCTAAACTATGACTTCTGTCTCGCAGTGCTGCCAGCTGCTTTTCACTTACCACCATGCGTTCAGAGGGTAATTGGATGCTGAAACAGAAGCTTTGTAGGCACGATGGATGCCTCTCGGCATTGACAGAGAATAAGAATAGGTTTTATGAGTTTGGGCTATTTTCCATGGAAGCTGACGAAAACATTCATTAAACTAGACACACTGTATGTCGGGCTGAATACCAACAGAGCAATGTGGACAAACTACTAAGGTGGACGTCTTCCCACACCATGACATCTTTTATTTAGATTCTGAGCTCATTTCATCCATACATGTGGTAGTACTGTAAAAGACACAAATCTTCTTCTGGGCTATTGTTACATGGAAATAGTAGTAAATTCACTCCAGTGGAACTTGTTTCTAATGTAATGCAAAGCTTCTCCCTTTCCCTCAAACTCAGATAATTGCGGAGCATTATTTTCATTAGAAAAAGTGAACTGTAAACACATGTGTGCAAAAGAAAAGGATGAGCAGAGGTGGAAAAAAATAAGTCATGTGTAACAGTGTACACAGTGTTTCACAAAATAATTGCAGAATAGAAAACAGAGCAGAGATAGATAAACACAGACACTCTGCACTACATTCTCATGACCATTTTGAGCAAAGGGAAATGGAGTAGGTGGATTTATTTATTTTTTTTTTTACCAAACCATATCCTAGTATCTCAAAAATGACTAAAATTAAACATTAGAATAGAAGCACTACTGAGTGGGTACAGATATTTCATACACTGTGCACATTCAGCATCAACCCCAGTATGCTTGGAGCAAGGCATAGTTCAGCACAATATGGAACCAACCTATTTCTTAAATGCGCTCCATAGGTGCCACATGGCAAAAAACTAAATTATGACTCAGGTGGGATTTGGTCTGACAAGCACCCTGCAAACACTTTCACGAACCTTCAGTACAGCCTGCCCTACCCTTCTCTCTGCAGAAAGAGAACCAAGCAAGCTGGATACGTTCTATAAAATTGTGCTAAGAGGAGGAATGGGAATCCAGCTGTTACCTGCCACAATTTAAATGCAAAGCGAGTTTCAGAAAGCCACTATCCAAAGAAATGGAGGAAGAGATATAGCCCTCCACATCAACTGTTTCTCTCCCCAGCCCCGCTTATCTGTTGGGCAGGTGAACCAAAGAGAACCTCATTGCTCTTCACCCGACCTCCAAGCAGCTGATCACTGTTACCTTCCCAGGACCCTTTCAGAAGTAGCAGACACTGCATTTCTACCTGGAGCACGGCCTGATTTGTTAACTAGCTATTGAAATTAGTAATCCTCAGTTGAGTCAACAGTTAAGCAGTTAGCCTATATCACCTTACAAGGAAAAAAATATTGACATTCTTATACTGTCAACAGATCTAGAAGTAGGCAAATATAGACAGAGTATTCAGATAACCTGCCAACCCCTGCCAATCGCAAGCAAAAATACAAACAGAAGTCTCTCTATGAAGATTTGCAACAAGGAAGCAGCTACATGAGGAGCCTTGGAAACATCTTCTGACCTAAGGACAGAGGAGCTTTATTTTGCTATCTCAAGGCTTTTTCTGCTCAGAAGAGCTGCTGATGCTATGAGCTTAAGCAACTGGAAAACAATGCCTCTATCCCCTTTGGCAGAGGCAACGGGACTTTATAGATTCAGATAACCCAGATCACTTGGCAGTTGCCAGATAACCCAATGGAACTGGAGCAATCTGGGTTTTGCACCACTTCAAATCACAATCCCTAATTTGATTTAAAACAAACCTTGATATTGTACTGCTCATTGTGGCATACTGACAAAACAAACACAGGTATCCTCAGTCCTCAGCCCATCCCAAATCTCAGAGATGTAGAACATATCACTGCTCTTCATCACTCACTGTTTTCATCTAAGGGAGATAAATATGAGAAGATGCTAGTCCAGCAAATGCCTCAGAATATTCTGCCTGAAGCTTCTTATCTCTTCTATGCTTTCTCTCATTGCTTTGCCCCCTGTAGCTTTTTCTTCCACATATATCCTAGAACTCTTCCTTCAGCTACCTCCCCAAGGGGTCCTATCCCTGGGACTAACTCTTTATACATCACTAGGCTATCCTGTGCTCCCTTATACCACATGACCTGGAAGGGACTGATGCTTTAACAAGTTACTCCTGTGGAAGTACCTTTAAAAAGCCAAATGTCATTTTACAAAATCAAGCTAATTGTTCTTCCTCCCAGAGCAGCTGGGACAAGGGCTGGCTGAGCAGCCGGTAGCCCTTTCAGTGAGTTATGGCTAATAAAACTGAAAATGGTAAAGTTCCTTTCTTGTGCAAAGACCTATTCTTTACAAAGTTATAATTGCCAAGATTGCCTTAAGGGCCAAAAGAAGGTCCTCCATCCCTATTGCTCAGCCCTTGGCTCTATTTTTTCCGAGTCAACTCAGAGGAACACTATTCAATTCCTTTCCTCATAAAAACCACACAGACTCTCCAACAATGACAAGTGGCTGCTTAGGCTAACCACATGCATCCCCGCAGCCCCTACTTTCTAGCACACTTTGGCGAAGCCAAAGGGACACATTGGTTTGTGGCGAGTAAATCTCTAAAGGAGGCCTGAAGCCCACACTAGGCTGGGATTAGTGTGCATGAAGTAAATACTGGCTGCTGTTCAGATAGTTAACCTCAAGGGAGGATAGAGTACAGGCACGCAGGAGAAAGATTTTAAGATATCAGCCATACTTTTCACAATGCCTATGAAGGTTCAGCTCTGAGGACAGGCATGTTCCAGGTTTAGGTCTGTGAGGTGGTAGAAGACAAAATTTAGGTTCAGCCCATAAAGAAATGGGCAAAGGTTCAGTCTGAGGTGCAATTTCTTCTACCTGAACCAGTTTGCCCAACCCTGGAGATGCTGCTCAAGATATTAGCTTTGCTGAGGTTCCCACCTGACATCTTTCAAGGAGGGCAGAAGGGCTCAGAGAACTCCAACTCCACCTTGGCTTATAAACCTGCCAAACATGTTTCTTGGCAAGGCAGCAGAGTCTTTTCCCCAAAGGCATGGCGGTTTTGCTTTGTCTTTTACCAGGTTCTAGCCCTGTGGTACTCCCAGTTGTCACTGGGAGACAATCCTAAACCAAGAAAGCAAAGCAGAAAAAAAGTAAATAAATCAAGGCCAACAAAAATGTTAGGACCACAACTACACACAAAAAGGACATGATGTTTAGGAGACAAAAGCCAACATGGATGAAAAAAATGACTCATTTCTTTTCAAATGTTTTTTACTTGTTCTAAAGTAAAAACAAATGCTGGAATAAGTCATTTCCATTGTGTTTAGTTGCTCTCTGTGGTTTTTACCAGTAGCCACAATTGTCTATGTTGACTTAACTATTATTTATAAGGTACAAGGAATGAGTTGTGGAAAAGTCAACCAGAGATTTGACAAACTGCAGGAAAGAGCTTGGAAGTTTTCCTGGTCTTCCCTGTGGCTGACACTCACCACCGGTGGCTTCTTTCTCTCTCTTTCCCCTTTCCCCCCTTGAGATTTTTGCCATTTCTCCCCTTTCTATATTACAGACTGACCTCTGCAGGAATACATCCAACACCAGCAGTGACACGCACTCTCAGCACCAAAAAAGAAAACACCAGCACCTTATTTGAGACAACATTGGAAATAGAAGAAGAAAGAAGATTAATTGATCCTTTAGGAGGAGACCTACAACCACATAGGCTGCAGCAAGACTGTCATCCCCCTCAAAGCACAACAGATACAGAGATGTGTCAGTGCCACAGAAAAGACCAAGCAGGCTTTGCACATGGCAGCTTTAGATTGCAAGGGTCGTTGAAGACAGCGCAGATACATTTCCAGGTCAATATACTGTGTTTGGTTGCAAAAAAACCCACTTATTGTTTCCTGAATATTGATACTATTTCTCCTTCATAGGATGAATGCAAACATATCGTAGTCTCCCATGAGGCAGAAGTGTTCTTTCCTCTTAGCCACATGAATATGTTGGCTGCATATTGGGGCCTGGAGTTGATTATTTACTGGGAAAGTGGACACCTTTGTTGAAAGGTGCTTCATATTAAAAGTAGAAACAAGGCAATCTAGGATGAGAACAAAAGAATCCAGTCAATGCCTTAAATAAATTTATGCTCTGGACCTGACTATTAGAACACCACAGGCTTGCAGAGTTCACGAGAACCTTTTCTGGTTTTGATTAGCACAAGATGCCCCAATTGCTTCCCTTGACTCACCTCCTAAGATATTGATTTTACTCTCAAATCAGGGCAGAAGGCAAATACAGGTAGCACGATTCATGTGCCTCTGACTTCAATCCACTCTCTTCTTGGAAAATGAATTGTCGTTTGCTTTGAAGTTATATTTCCCTCAAGTTAACTTTTATAATTTCCCTCGAGTTAACTTTTATAGTAATTTGAACCTGCTCGCTGAGTTGTTTTGGCGTAAAGTGTTCTATTACTGTGGCAACCTTGCTGCAGAACGTGGCTGGATGGTGACAAGAAGAGCTTTCCGGCAGTAGGGTCATGTGCTCCTTCTGCATTCATCTCACTTAAATTTTATACATACCACAGCATCTCTACAGGCACATGAGCAGAATCAGAATAGGACCCCAAGGCGTGGCAAGCTTTTGATCTATGCAGCCTTGTCTACTGTAGAAAGGTTGACTCTGGACGTCTTAAGTCAAGGCTAAAGGCACTGCAAACTTGGATTACCTCAGAGTAATCCTTACCCTGTGTATGAACTGTAGCTAATCTCTTCTGTTATTAATTAAAACAAATAAGAGAAAAGAAGGTCTAACTCCAAAGCCAAGGAAATCTGGACTAGTTAAACACAACAACTTCAGTTTCTTTGCATCTTCGTGTGTCCATACTGATCAAGACAACCAAAGTTTTCTTGGTAAGACCTCTCCAAGCCCAGATTTAAGTACATCCTTCACTATTCTCTCTAAAGCAAGATATTCCGTCCCAGTCTTCCAGCCTCTTGGATTTGTACTGGTTCCTCATCATAATCTAGTGAACTGTTGTCATATTCATTGGCTTTCTCAAGCCGGCACTTGGTATTATAAATCTTGGACTTTTTGAAATTGCATATGAAATCTTTATTGGCTCATCCATTCTTAAGGCATGATTAATAATCAAAATAATAAAATGTAAAAAGAAAATTTAATTACACCCATGCTGGTAACTAAAGTGAATAGATCTTTTGCACACAAAACAAATCCCTGTACATTGACTTCCTCTGAGTCACGCCCCAATACACCCACACCTCGCCTCACTAAGGTATTTCTCATGTCATCGTAGCCTAAAGCAAACACCTACACTCTCCTGGAGCCTGCAGAAGAGACAACCCAACCTTGCAGCATTGGGATCAAAGGTGCAAACGCCACCGTCTTCATCAGGATGTCCTGCAATTAGCAGGCGATAACATGGAGATGGTGGCTTGGCCTGAGGTCATTTTTCTCAAGGCAGAGGGTGTGTGATGGCTTCTGATGTAGCAATAAGCTGCAGACATTGGGCCAGGTGCAACGAAAGAGGATCCAGCTCCTCCGGCCTCACTCAGTGTGGCCCCTCTGAGGACCATAGATGAATGGAGTGACATGAGGCTCGTACACAATGTGCCAAATTTCAGAGCTGGAATTGCAGAGATACTTGGACACACATGCATGGCTCTGCGTTCAAGAAGAGGGGAAACAGAGAGAGATATTGAGAAACGGAAGAAAAGGTGGATGTAGTGATAAGAGAGGAACAATGGAGAAGATAAAAAGAACAAAAAAAGATGAGGACTGAAGTGTCGGACATACTTTCAAGAGAATGCCGACTCTTGCTCCTGTCCAGTCAGTTTTGTTGGGTTTGCATTTGGAAGCACATTCTCCCCTGTTAGCTCCAGTTTGCTGCTACAAAGCAACTCTGGACTAATGGTTTTGCAGTGGGCAATCTGCATGGGAAGATTTCTTTTTTTTACAAATGAACCTTCTTTGCGCAGTGACTTTCCACAAGGCATGATTGCATTGGTTACAGCTCCTGAGGAGTGGTGTTTCACACCAGACATAAAAAAGCTAGTAAGTATTCACACTCTTGGGTTAAGAAGAAGGGCAGGTCATGTTAGGGTCATGCAGCGCCCTTAGTTTGCAGTGAACCAGGCTACATTGAAAGCCTCAGTAAATCTCAGCCGTCACACAGTGACCTCAGGTGCCTCTGGGCTGCAGCTGGTTCTCCTCACCTCTCCATGCTCCCTGGCAAGCCTCCTGCCTGCTGTGGTTGTTCTGCCAATGCTGCACCATGGCCAGAGATCGGTTCCCAAAGCTGACAGCAGAAGCCATGGCCTGGTCTGCCACCATCACGTTGTTATGACACTGCAGCCCCTGTGCTCACCCCATGCTGGCTGTATCTTCACCAAGAGGGTCTACACACACACCAATAGCAAGTCCTCGCATTAGTTGTATCTTCCAAATACCTGATGGAGACAGAACAGAAGACACTGTGACTGTATTCTCCCTGGGGCCACCAGGCTTCTTGAGGATGGCTTTACTGAGTCAAGTGCCCACCACCACCTGTGAGTGGCTGCAAACCCCTCAGCTGAGGCTGAAGCCGACCCTCAGTTCTGACTTAGACCATACATGTGATATGGGCTTGTTCTGGGCTATTTTACGCCACTCAATCATTAGTTATTCAAGGTAAGACTCTTCTAACATCCAAGCCTGAAGCAACACCTTTCACGCCAGCAGGATTAGCGGTCTAAGCAACTCCAAAACAAGGGGCATTAGATATAGAAAGGACACTAAGTGATCAGTCTTCATGGCCATTGCATTATATGCAAGGCTCTCCAGCCTCAGAAGTTAGAAACAAAAGTTAAACCTGAGGTCAACAGAGCAAATGAAGTAGCATTTTCTTGCCATGCACTGCCTTCTCAGAGCTGTGACCATCAAAGCAAAGGCTGAAGCCACTGAACTGGATTTTCAGAAATTGTGCCCTTGAGACAGACAGGGAGTTGAGTGGACTCTCACCTCATTCCCATTATACACGGACATGTGCTGCATCCCTCAGTTTGCAACGGCTCAAAATCCGAGAAAACAGAGGTGATGTGAGGAGTGATAGGGGGCCAGTTAGCTCAGTGGTTTGAGCGCGGTGCTGACAACAATGACAACACCAAGGTCGTGGGTTCGATTCCCGCTCGGTCCCCATGTGTTGCCTGGTCTAGTCGAGAGGTGGCGTCCCTGCCCACAACAGGGAGGTTGGACTAGATGATCTCTAAGGTCCCTTCCAGCCTATGATTCTATGATTACACCCATATCAGTAACTGTGGGCTGAAGTATTTCTGTAGGTGTCTATGCTAGCACTATACCTACCTTTTCTACTGGAATAGGAAAGGAACATTATTAGCAGCATGCAGCATGCTGATATGTTTCAAAATCTTTGCTGGAATACCAACACCCAGCCAAACAAACAGAGCAGAGCATGCTGCAACAAATATCTGCCCCATCTACAAATAAAAGCTCTCCTGATTTCAATATTAGTAACCTGCAGTGAAGAATTCAGTTTAGGGAGCTGCTAGGTCTATGCCACGCAGGCATGCATCAGGGCTTCTCTGCAGCACCCAAATGGAGACCCATGAAAAGGTGATAGTGATGGCACAGTTGGATACTCCCGAAATACCAGTTTCCCCATAAATATGCAAATCAATTAAAGGTTACGAAATGCAGTAATTTTCTATGGGTGTAGCTACATGCTTCTGAATTTAATGAGCAAGTAAATGAAGCTGGGAGAGAGAAAGCAAAAACACACTTTGGTCTTCTACTGTTTTGTTCCTCAAAACCAACAAAACTTCACAAGTATTAGAACACACCTGGTGACCCTCACAGGACCTGCAAACAGGTCACCCTGCAAACAGTCACTCCTGCCTGCCATCCCCTTGGGCCTGATGACTCTTGGGAGGAAGGAGAAATGGAATTGCCTGTCAGGCACAGAAAGTCAGGCATTTAGATGGGATATAGTCCAAGCAATTTTACAGATGGCGTGGGGAAAAGAAAAGAGCTAGAAAAAATACGTCAACGTGTAAAGACCTAGAGAGCGTATTAGGGCTGGAAATGGACTAAGACCAGTATTGCCCCATTTTCTGTCCTTTCAAAAAAGTTTTAGCACCTGTCCTTTTCCAAAGACAGATAAGGCACCTTAAGCATCCAGAGAGGTTTTCTATCTCCTGCAGGAGGATGACTCTATCCCCACAAAGAATAGGGTCTGTGTATGCTTCTCTCTCAAAAAACAGAACAGTTTCCCAGATGAACTTCAGCTGAACCCTTAATTATGCCCCAGCTTTGCCTCTTAGCTTATGACCTGATTTCCCTGTTATCCTACTTTTAAAACTAAGCAAATCTTTGGAGCTTTAAGGGAAAGTGTTCACATACATCTTACGAGCCTTTCGGCTTGTTCACCTTTCCTTTACACAGTCAAAATTTCTGCTAATTTAGAGCCATGACTGAGAACTTTCCTTTCATTTCATTCTCTACTGTATTTTACTGGAGGGTCATACTCTGCAGCCCACTTTTATGAAGAGGTGATATGGTGAATCATTCCTTTGGCTTCCCAAGGCTGGGGGAACAATGAAGACTAGCCCATGCAGAGGCAATAATAGGTGTTCTGAATCATTCTGCAACGATTTCTTGGCATTGCTCTTGGGAGATGAGATACACCTCCAGATTTCTCCACTCCCCAGAATAGAAGATACTGCCACTTTGGCACATTTAGTAATAGAAAAATTAGGAATAGAGTTACTCTGCCAATAGAGATGGTCATAGAATCTCCTTTTCCTAGTTTTTGATGCACAGTCCCATATTGTTTGCAGTTTGCTACTTGCAAACTCACTTCTGGGACCACATTTGTCATGCTATGTGCCTTAGTCCTAAATGCTCCAGCCATGGTCGAGAGCTTGGTTCCAGACTCTGGAGCTGATGCTCTCGGATGTGACTAGAGACCTGGCATTCCTCCCAGAAGAGGGCAGCAGCCCTCCCTCAGCATAAGGCCCAGAACTGCTAAACCCACTGCTTTACTGTCACTGACAACTGTGACAGTCAAAGTAAGAGATTTATGCTGTGGTGGGATGCAGATAGAAGCACACTGCTTTCATGGAACGGCAGGTATGGAAAGCAAAGGTTTTGCTTTTGATTGAAATGTTTGGTTAACCAGCAAGAAATTGCTTAAAAGAATACAAAGAATACAAAACTTCAAACTCTGCAGTGTAAACTAAAGTGAGAATTGTTAGATGAAATGTTCTTTTAACCAACCACTGCAACATTAAACCCCTTATTTGCATCTACTCCAAGCTTAACAATTTTACAGAATTAAAAATAAACAAATGAAAAAAATCACTAGAGTTGAATACCACAAACCAAAGAATCCACAATTTCTCATTAAAAAACAGGGGCAAATATTCTTGCCTGGTTTCTCAGTCATTTAAAAAAACCTGACTTCTAGCACCACTCTACCTGAACAGGGTGTTTAGCTAAGAGATGCATCAGTAGGATTAATATGTCGTGAAATAATTTCTGTTTCACTTCAGTTGCAGAAGGCAGATCGTGAGTGTAATTGTCAACACAAGACCAGCCCTCACCAACATTGTGCTCTCCCAGATCTCAGCTTTGTGCATTGGAATCCTCCCGAGGTCAAATTAATGCTGCACAACCATCTTGTTCTCCATGTAAAGGGGAAAGGGGAATTCATTTTACTTCTAACAAAGATCTACCCCACAACTCTTATTTTAAATTTGCATTACATAGAAACCTTTAAAAAGAAGGTGTCGTTAGGCCAGAAGAGCTGGCTCTGCAACATGCTGCTTAGGTAATAATATCTTTTGCATTCTGTAACTTCTGAAATATAGGTATGACATAAACCTTATGGAGGCTCATATCACTGAGATCCTGCTAACTCAATCCCTGCAGCCCTTCTCATTGGGTGTAGAGGGGAAACACTGCAGCCAATCACCCTCCCATAGTAAGCAAAGATGCTTGGATACTGTGCTCTAGAGTCACGTCCTGCCTTCAGCAGTAACCCTAGAAAGACTATCTTTTCAGTTTGGTCATTAGGTAATTTACAAAAATATCCCATGCTGTGATCCCAGCACAAAGGGCACACAGGAGCACAGGTGGAGCTCTGCCTCCCCTGGGGAGGATGTGAAGTTAAAACCGAAGCGCAAGTCGGTGCCGCCAAGGGCAATACAGCGGCACTTGGCTTTCTGGATAGGAGTCCTGCTGTTTGGAGAACATTCGCTGTCACTCTTGGAGACCTGAGCTCAGCTGCCTGCTTTGAGACAGGCTTCTTATCAAACCAGGGGCACATATGTTGGTTTCGTGCTAGAGCAAAAAGTTTTGAAGAATAATACCTTCAAGATAGAATTTCAGCTACTGTGGTGACGCAACCACACAAGGATGCCAGGAAATTAGATGGTCTACTTCCTGTCCTCCTCCCACACCGGTCAGGACGTGAGGCTCTAGCGCATGATGAAGCTGCTATTGCCTAACGAGCTATTGCGCATCATCTGACATGGTGCGAATGATTATGTCCTGGGTTTTGCCTGCAGCAGTTGGAGTTTGACTCTCTTTCCTCACACATGATATGTAATTTGCTGCAAAGTACGTGTGCATGTGTGTGCTGTTGTCATGCAGCTATGGATATTGTCGAGCTGCTGTAATGAGAACAGTGCCCGTGCTCTTCCTGGCACAGAGAAAGGCAAGCCTGACCTCACAGAGCACGTAAGCACATGCTGGCTGTCATACAAGCTGGCCAACTGAAGTCAGTAAAACTGCTTTTGTGGCCACGTTCTTTGTTGAAGCTGGGTCCTTGTGTCAAGGGCATGAACTTGAAAGGTGCTAGCACCTGCATTTCACTGGGCCAGGTAAGCTTTGTGAGAAAAACCACTTAATGATGAATTCACTGTGAGGTACAAGCCTTATGTACTGCGTGGTTTGTAAATAACTTCTCATACTGGAGGCTGCATAGCTTATTCTTATATTTCTCTTTTATTTCTCCTCTCTTATTCCTCTTTATATTAAGTAAAGCAGTGAATTGGCTGAAAACATTTTTCTTGCTTTCCTAGGGAGATGCAGTAAGCAAGAAATCTATTTTCTGAGTGAAAGCTCTGTAAAATGGTGCAGCTCATAAAACAGGATGAATTTGGGAATAAAAGAAGTTACTGCTATGAGAAAAATAAAGCTTGAAAAGAGCACAACATGGAGAAGGAAAGGTCCTAAAAATTTGAAAAGCAATCAACTAGAGGTCTCCTGACAACTGCATTGAGAACCTTTCTAAGTTAGATACCTCTGTTTCTCTGCAACTTAATCGCAGGGTTGTCTGCCTGATGTCTAAAACTTGGCACTGGGAGACAGGCTCATGGGTCATTATTAATCCCAATCCTTCATGATTTTGATCAAAGAAATGCAATCTTGCAAAGCGTAAACAAGACTATATGGAAAACCAAATGCATAAAGTAGGACAGAAGAACAAGCTGCAATTCCCCAGAGGCATTAAAGTCATAAACTCTTCACTTTCTGTTTGTAAAATACTCTGGCTACAGAGAACAATATGGGCTAAATAGTATCTTAGAATTGGGCTGTCTTCCAAACTCCATTTCACCTCTCCTGAGAGTCTGACTGACAAACCCCTGGTATTGCAGAACAAGAAACGTCTGAAGGTTGGCGCCTCTGGGTGCTCCTATGAAGCTGTAGGTGCTTAAATACCTGCATCTCTGGTCTTGAATAAACACTAAATTTCATGGAACAGTTTTTGCTTCAAGTGCATTTGCTTGCATAAATACTAAATTTTACAGAACAATTTTGCTTCAAGTGCATTCACTTCAAGTACAATGGAGAACATATTTCCTTACCAAAAAAAAAAAACAAAAAAACGGGTGTGATTGGGGGTTCTTTTCATTTTGGAAGGTTCCTGGAGAAAGTCAAGGAACATCATAAATACTCTTCACCAAGGCATATTCACCCTGAAAGTGTTTGTGTGGGCATCATGGAAATGTGGGCTTCAGCTGGCTGGGGAGCAGAGATGTGTTCTTCGGGCAGGTGACCCATGAGACACAACTCAGCAGCTGATGACTAGTGCATAATAAGAACAATCTCTGTGGTGAAGAGTGTCTGAATAGCCAGGAGGGTGGGTACACAGCCAACAAACTCAAGGTGAATAATTTCACACAAACAAATTTGTAAAACTGCCCATTTGCACAACATGAGCTCATATTTAAGGAAGAAATTTGGTGATAATTTTTTTCTGTTGAGGTGAGAAGTGATGGCTGCAGTGGATTTCAGAGACAAAAGGGGATGTTTCATAAGAGTCACTTTTCTATTTGAGGGCCTCCTTCTCCTCTGCTGAATCCTGACGTGACATACCTCGACCTCAGCACAGTTCTGACTGCTGTTGCCCAGTAAGTGCCATGTTTCAGGGGCACACTGACTGCAGCCGGTCCTGAACCGATCGACTACTGCGAGGGACTACCTGAGTCACAGCAGGACAAAGCAGACTTTAAATAGCCTAAGTAATACATGGAGAACTCCTCCCAGCTAGACCCAGAAAGCTGGGAGCTTCACAGAAATTCTGGACCTTCGTCCAAAAATCACAGCTCATTCATGTCTTGGAAGGGATCGAATCAAAAGCCACATACACAATCCAAACTTGGTAGCCAGATTTAGGTGAATAGCCGTTATAGAAACTTGGATTACACTACACAATAAATAAGTAGAGGGAAAAAAAAATAACTGCTTATGAACTCAACTAAGGTGCAAGAGAAGCAACAGGTGGCTCCAGGCATCCCGCAGGGAGAAGAGGCAGCCAGCAAAGGCTTCTGCACAAAGAAGTGAAAGTCTTCATACCAGATTGAATGTTTTTAAAGCAAAATGTGTAAGCAGGAAGGAGGATCCCCTCCCTCCCCTCTTTTGTGCTCTCTATCAGATTAAAAAGACCATATGTAGAGAGACCTGTTCAATCTGCCTTCCAGAAGAGCAGGTGGGTAGCAGGAGCTTTGAATTCCATGCTTGAGGCAACCGCTGCTCTGATCTCCGGTGATGCCTATCCTCCATGACTGACTATGGGACTACTGAAGACCATATCATTTTTTCCCTCCTTGTAACATACTTTGTGAACTCCTTGGGGAGGAGATGTTACTCCTTTTCTGTGATTGGATACTACTCGCAAATTTCTTAAAAACTGCCTACCGAGAGGCTGTTAGCTTGATTTCTTCCCCAGTATGAAAAGAGTTCACCATCACCTTAGAAAAAATAACCTTCTTCTTGTCCAAAAAAAAAGAAAAATATATCCTTTGAGAAAAAAACCCACAAAACTACAGAAACACAAGAAAGCTCATTAAAAATCTTCTTCTGTTGTGTGTCAAAGGAGATACAAATGGAAGTTATCACTTGTTCAAAAGCACAAATAGCAAGGAGAGAAAGTACATAGTGTCTCCACTGTGAGCGTGTGAACATGCTTCCATTTGTCAGCTGTAGAAACAGGTTACCTTCCAGAAAAACTGGCCGCTACGTGAGAGGAAAGAAGATCCATGGATTCTATGTAGAGCAAGGATAGTGGCATGCCTTAGGGACATCATGTCTGGCTCTCTGCCATGGTGAAGTCTCCCAATGCTACAAACCACAGTACTTTTGACCAGGTGTGGTCATAGAAGCATGGAGGATGACAAGCTGCAAATCCATGTGCAGGGAATACTTGTTAATCCTACTGCCCACCAGGAGGAAAACATATTGCCACTGAGGGGCAGCTGGAAGAGCAACACAGCAGGAGACACAACTGTGCTTTTCTGGCAGTGATGCACCAAGTGCATCAGTGCACTTTCCTGTTGATCTGTTTGCCAGAGCCTTTACTGAGCTTGTGAATAAAGACCCAAACCCACAAACAAGCATGAATTGTGGGGGTGGCAGGCCTCTGAGGGCCAGCAAGCCTGTTAACACCTAAGGGGACTGTAAGTGCCTTTGCTAGATTTTGCCAAGGCTGCTTCTGCAACGGGTCATCCAGGGAGCAGAGGGAATGAAAGCGCGGTGTGAAAGATGAGAGGGAAGGAGAGGAGAGTATATGGAGGTGCCTGGGCAACGCTGCCATCCATCAGTCAATGCAAGCAGCTGCCAGACCCCTCAGCACAAATGGGAAGGGACTTGGGTAGCCTATTTGTTTTGCTCTCACCACATTCCCTGCACAGGCTGTCACGGTCTTGTATTGCCATGTCCCCTCATCCGCGGTGAGCTTATCCAGCACCCGTTCCTGCAGGATGTGGCTGTTCCTCTCCCTGCTCCCCAGAGCGACTGATTCAGGGCGCTTACCATGGCAATGCAGCTACAAAAGAGAGCCTCTGAGCCTGAGTGGCAGGGCCTGAGGGTGCAGGAGTTGGCATGCCCAGGAGGAGAAAATCCTTTCACCCCGCAGAGGCCCTGACCTGTGCAAAGAGCTGGCCAGTTCCCATGGGACTCCAGGGCTTCCAGTTCAACCTCAAAACACAGGTCTGGTCCTGACACCCCTGATGTGTAGGTAAGTTCAGTGCAGAAAACAGCACATATCTGTCCCTTACACCCAGACCTGTTAGGGTGAGGCTTCCAGCCAGCCTGGACAGGTTTAGAGTTCACCAAACATTTATTTGTGCAAAAACCCCACAGCACATATGAGGACCCCCTCTGTCACACGAACACATACATAAACTCTTCACATAGGCACTGGACTGAACCTACCCCATCTCATTCACATAAAAGCACTAGATTCCCCATTTTCATGCTCTAAGTGGTGATGAGTCCACAGCATTGAGCATAGTTCTGCTCAATTGTCTCGAGCTTTTGCCATGGAAGAGCAACCAGAAATTCAGTGGGGCACTGGGGCACCTTGCTGGGGCCACAAGAAAGTAGGATTTTTCTGTAACATTTTCTGTTTTTCAGAATATTAGCATTCTTCACCAAATGCAACACACAACTATAATCCGACTTTTACAAAACTTTCCTTGGGTTGGTCAAGTTTCTAACACCCAGAGTGGCATTTCTGATAACTAAAGGAGGAAGAATATTAAGAAAAAAAGCAAGCAAGCTCCTACTGCACAATGGTAGTGTGATCATGTGCACTGCTCGAAACCCAAGGCCAGGGTCAGCTGGAGTGAGTGGAAAAGGTGACCGAACACATTCATGGAATTTGCCGCTATTAAGTATCAAGAAAGTATCAGGATGGCCTGGGAAAGCACCTGGGGCAAGCACCACTACTTACCCTGTTTTCAGACTTATTCCAAGCCATAAATGGGTATAGCCAGAGACAGGGTTTGGGCTGTTAGATGGTATGGAAAGCTTAAACACAAGTTCCCTCATTCTCTCATGAGTTTTAGCACATGAAAGCTTCAGTTGCTGCTGCAGTGAGAGACCAAATGAAACGATCTTGAGAGCTCCCTTAAAATTCAATTCCTCTCCAACAGCTCCAATTCTATGAAAAGCTGAATTTGCAGAAGCTGCTACAACACTATAAGCCGATGATATCACCCAAGACACTGGCAAATGGCTCAAAGGTCCTAAGCTCTGCTTGCTGGTAACCATGGCACTGTAAATTCTGTTTGCTAAATACTGGCCCCAAAAGGGAAGGCAAAGGTGAGAAGCTCACAGAAGGCAGGCTATGATGCATGTTGCTAAGCCACTGAGCAATAACATGTTCTGTGTCTCATGGGTGTGATGGCATCGGTCAGAACAGGCATGTGACTCAGCCCTACCAATGTTGAATTGAACCTTGTAAAGCACGTGGATAGATTTAATTTCTACCTCTTTTCATCTGTAGGGGATACCAGAAGAAGAAAATAAAACTGCAGCAAGAAACCCCTTTCAATTTAATTCTGTTCATGGAAACATCAGAAAATCAAAGTGACAAGTAGGTTAATTTTGCAAGTGCTGGATACTTCCTTGATGCAAGATAGACCTTTTTGACTTCATCCACCATTACTCAGCCAGCAGAAGTATAATTAAGTTCTCAGTCACCAGGAACCACCACTCTTAACCATTCTAAGCTTTGGAGATGAGGCTGGTGTCAGACAGAGGAGTGAGTGAGCTGGGCCCTGAGCCCTTGGGGCCTTAGAAGCCCAACGTGCATTGATTTCCCACTGAGAAGCAAAGAGCTTTGGTGCTGCTTAATAAAACTCAGATTTTATTCATGAAGTAACCAGCTGAAAGTGGCTTGGCCAGGCTGTGCCAGTACTGGAACCGGCACACAGCATTGTGGTATCTAGTTCAGCCACCCTAGAGCTCTGCACTGCTCCATGAAGACTGTCCTTCAGCCAGAAAAAAACCCTTATGTGCCTTTGAAAATATAACCCATTTGTCCTACAGCCTAGGCATCAGCCAGGAAAAGAAGGGGAAGGAGAGCAAACAGCCACCGAGTATTGCAGAGTAGATCAGTCAGCAGCCACTCTGCTGAGTCACTCCTGTTCTCTCCAGCATGTTGGGGTTTTAGGGCAGGATAAGGCACTCTGTGTTCACCTTTCCTGGCCACTCTCTGCAGGTGTTTCTCACAAGTATGAGTGTTGAAGAGCCTCAAGTGCTTGTGCAGACACTAAACTGAATGTGGTTAGTCCAAGTAATAATTTACCAATACCAGCTGCCTCCTGGGATGAGCAGAAACATGCTGGGGTCAGGATGTGTAAAACAACCCCATTAAATTTTTTTTCACTAGCTGCCTGCGCTCGTGCTCGCAAATGCAGTTTGTGCATAACTCATGAAAGGAGCCGCGGCGAGAGCAGGTGAATGAGAGGATGAGGTTCCTGCTCCCTACGATTGCAGTGTGGCTAGTCTAGCAAGCACCACCAAAAGTCCTTTGTTGGGGAGCATCTCCCACGCTGATGTGCAGAGTGGAGGAGAAAACTCACATCAGGAATTTCCGCTGGGAGGATCCCTGCCTTACAGCTGGCAACCTCTCTAAAGAGACAAGGTCAAGGTTCAATGAGTGGATTGTGATGGAATAAAAGCAACCCCTATTGCTTCTTCCACCAGGTTCCTGCAGTACATGAAATTGGAAAAATTTAAATTCATGCTCTCTAACTCTCTTTGTTCCTTACATCATGGAATCATAGAACCTTTTATGTTGGAAGGGACCTTAAAGAGCATATAGTTCCAACTCCTGTGCCACGAGCAGGGACACCTTCCACTAAACCAGGTGGCTCAAAGCCCCATCCAGCACAGCCTTGGACACTTTCAAGGATGAAGCATCCACAACTTCTCTGGGCAACCTATCCTAGTGTCTCACCACCCTCACAGCAAAGAATCTTTTCCTAATATCTACCTTCTTCCAGTTTAAAACCATTACCCCTCATCCTGTCACTCACTCCCTGATAAAGAGTCCCTCCCCTCCTTTCCTGTAGCCCCCTTTAAGTACTGGAAGGCCTCTACAAGGTCTCCCTGGAGCCTTCTCTTCTCCAGGCTGAACAGCCCCAACTCTCTTAGCTTATGCCCACCAACCCCTGATCATCTTTGTGACCCTTCTCTGAACCTGCTCAAAAAGGTACATGTCTTTCTTATGCTGGGGGCCCCAGAACAAAGTACTCCAGGTGGGGTCCCACAAGAGCAGAGCAGAGGGCGAGAGTCACCTGCCTAATCCTCAACAAGCGTCAGTCCCATCCTTCTTCAACCCTGTGGCATAACCTCCAGAGATCTAGCTGGTTTGTTGTTTTGTTTTTTTCCCCGAAAGTCTGCTCTCACAGCATTTTCAATTCAATTTAGGGCACCAATACAACCGGCTCCTCTTCTTGCACCCAAAACTATTAACCAGCAAGCTTTCTACCCCACATCTGTGACAGTTTCAGGGATAGGTCAGCACCAAACCTCTGGTTTGGAAACTGGCTTTTTTCATAACGTATGGCTCAGAGTCAAAGGTCTGCATACAGGATCAAAGTGAAGTTTGGCCCCATTATGTCAGTGGCAGTATTCTCATGCTTCATAAAGGTTCTCCAGGCCCTGAGCCTTAAAATGCAAGTGTAGCACCCACTGCATAAAACCTCTGTCTCAGCAGTTCAATACCCCTGTAGCACACCAGATGTCCGAGGGGCACTTACTGCATCTTCCATTGGCGAGTTACGTGAGAGAGCACAAGTACTGCTACACACATGGGTGCTATTCACAGCTTTCTAACTCCTCTTTTCCATTTTACTCTCTGCCTCAGACGTGGCCTTTACCATCAATAAGTGATGCCCACAGTTCTCTGTAGTTTATAGACAATGAAGGTACTGAGCAGAGTATGGATGCCTTGAAGTTACTATGGGCCAGAAATGCTTTTTCAGAAGATGATGTACAGAAGTTTAGATATAGTAAGAGAGCACCACGGACTTTAAAAAAGATGGCAGATAGCTCTTCTCAGTGCCTGAGAGAGAGAGACAGTTGGGTTCTTTACCTCCCCACCCTACCAGCAGCATTTTCTGTGGCCCACTGGTTGGTCATCCTCTTGCTTAGATCCACCTGGTGAATTGTTTGCAGAGGAAAGGGTAGTTGTAGTGCTGGGGCCTGAATCGTAGGCCCTGCACTGAAGCTGATCTATAGATGAACATCACAACCCCACACTATATAGTATTAATCATATATGTAAAGTATTGATAATCTATTTTAGCATATATATATATAGATATAGATATATATTCCAATGCCAATCTGCAAAAGTTTTGCTGTGAGACTAAATGTGCAATGGGAAGCAGCAGGGTGATCTTTCTGTAGCTAAAGGCCAGGTGCAAGGCTGGGAAACTGGCTGCCTCTTGCTTTGCTAGAAGCATGTTACAAGACCGTGAGACCAGAGGCCTGGCTTTGGTGAGAAATATGTGATTAAGGATCGAACTAGATAGGGAGACTTCCTCCTTTAGCCCTGGCCAAGCTGTGGGAGGAATCCGTCAGAGCGAACAACACCAGATGTTCCCAAGTTCGAAGTTGTCAGGTTGTTTATTTAATAGTTTAAAAGCTGGACCCTCTTGCAGTGACTTTGGAGACCTCACCTACGAGTGGACGCACTGCGTAGTACTTCCCAACTGCTGGGCCGGTTCCCCAGAACCCTCGCTGCAACAGGGGCTCCCCAGCCACTGCAGATCTGGATGATGATATTACGGCGATCAGTGATGGATCTTTCTTAATAACTATTGCTAAGCCTATATAGTACTGATTAGGTGCATTACCCTGCTTGTTCTCCTTACTGCTTAAACTAGAGTATAATAAGCGTGCATTGCCTTATTCTTGTAATACTTTGAAATAGACAGTAAAACAAGTTGACCCTTCTGTTGGTGCCTGTGTTCTTTTCTGTGGGATCCCCCCTCCCCAGGCCAATTAGCAAAACCGTAGTGCGAAAGGAAAACCTCACAGTCTTCTCACCCCATTTATATTCAGAACCCAGTTCAACCATAGTGCATGTTACTTCGAACTTTAGGAAGAGAAGTGTCCAGTCTCTAGGTCTTCTCCGCCCTCTGGAGTGGATCTGGGCACTCTTTGGAATAGGGACTCATTTCATATAAATACAGCAACTAGCAGACACCATCCCTGTAGCACTACACTATCAATAACAGAAAACGGCAACGATTTTAAATGAAGACCCTGTACAAACCTTAGTTTTCCACCAAATTAGGACTGCAGGATGCACTCGAAATACAGCCTATCTTTTGCTAACCACACTTAGCGCTTTTAAAAAACAGTTTCTCTATGACGAAATCCCTAATTAAGCACACAGCAGCCGAGGGGAGTTCGTTCTATTACCTTGTTGGAGGCACACTCAGTTAATCCTTGTGGAAAGTCCCCTCCAGTCCCCTGAAGTCATTGTAACATACATACAAGTCTGCGTGCATGGGTATAAATAAAAAAATGCATCATGGACTTCGGTCATCAAATCTGGCCTTATTTGTAAGTGCTGCCCTTGCCACAGCCTTTTCTAGCCTTGACGTGGTGGGGAGGAGGAAGGTGTCACCTGTTGATGTGCTCGACAAAGGTAAGCATGGGCACATGAGGGCAGGCATTTTGGAAACAGGAAAGGAGGTGCTCTTGGCAGCAGCGAAGGGTCCAGCAGAACCCCCTGATGAAAGGTTCACCACCTAACAAAAATGAAAGCTTCCTGCAGTAAAAAAGAACTAGAGGCTGAGAAAAAGCAGAGAAGTGCATCTCTGCACTGGGAGAAATGGAGAATGATACTAAAGGCAAAGAATATGAGCACGCAAAACCAGCCGCCACATAACTTCAATCAGAAGTTTCTAAGACTTTTCTAAGAAATTATAAGAGTAATATTTTTTGTGGATCACATTCATGATCAAGCTGACACACAATCACCCCTGTCCTCTAGGAATGTATTTCTTACGTAAGCTGCAAGATACGACCTACCTTCTGGTGAAACGTTAAGCTTTTATGGCACTTTGGAGTTTTACCCTTATAATCATTTGTGCCTTCCAAGAAAGAATCCAGTTCTTTGGATATAGCGATTTTTCATGAAAATTTGAAACAGACAGGAGAATTTGTTTGTTATGCTTCCTTGTGTGTCTGAAATTACTGAGAGGAAGAACATTTTCGTATCTTTCACCTCTTTCATCATTTTATGTTCTCAGACTTGCATACCTGTGTAAACTTCACTATACACAACACTGAGCATGGTCTTTGGTTCTGGGTACTGCTGTAATGCAGCCACTAATAGGACTAGGCAGAGTTCAGGATCTGCTGTGCCCTCTGTTCAGAACATTAGAGCAGAGGAATGGCTCCATAAGCCAATATCAGCCATCAGCCAAAGCCATCAGTGGCTTTGGCTTCTTTAACCAGAAGTATGATATGTCCTTGAAGCACGGTGAAAGACTATTGATTTAAAGCATATCTTTGTGCATTTATGTACACACACGTGCATGTATACAGAACCTCAAACAGAACTGCAGTGAGGATGCACACAAACCTCATTCTCCTGTGTGTTAGCGGTGCCAGAGGGCCACAGGGAAGGAAGAGCATTCTCTGCTTAGCTGAGCACTGCGAACCTGTATTTCAAGTCATTTCTGTTTGCAGAACTAAGCTGAACTCCCCTGCAACGCAGGTGGGCGGCAGAGCAGCCCTCCCTCCCGGGGAGAACACCAGCTGCAGAGCTGCCAGTAACCCCCGCGCACCCCAGGGCTGCTTGCACACAGCCAGCCCCGAGAGGAGGAAACCTCTGCAGCAGGCAAGGGCAGAGCACATGCCAGTTCCCCAAAGGCCTGACCTGCACAACGTCAGAGAGAGCAGCTCTGCTATCCCTTCCCGAGCTGAAGGTCAGGGAAACAGGGCTTTGGGAAGCTGCTGCTTTAGGCACCAGGGATGGGTCCTTCAACCTCTGATGCCCAGGGACATAAAAACTGCCCGATACCTCATCGTTATTTCAGCGGAGTTTGGGCAGCCCAGGATGTTTCAGCTTGGAGCAGGTTTGGACAGGAGATCACAAGTGTTCCCAACATGAGGGATGCCCCATTTTCTATACAACCACACAGCTGCCATACCAGACCTGGGCAGAACTGGAAAATTATACCGTATATTAATGCAGCATGTGAGAGGGTTACGGTTTACCTTTTGTTCTTATTTAATGAGAGGGCGGGAGAGGAGGGGGTTAAGGGAGGGGTGAGATCATGATAGATGAAGAGAACTTGCTTGGCTAACTCTCCATAGCCTGTAGCTACTGCAATATTTATGAAAGGGAAGGTGCACCTTGGCAAGCTAACCTGCCTGAAATTGGAAGTTTTCAGATGAAAGGGAAGCCCTGTAAACTAAAACTGAGCTGTACTTGAGAGGAGCACAATGGCAGAGGAAGAAAAGTTACCTCCTCACCAAAAGCTTCCATTTCTGAATGCTTTGCTTTGCCCCCCCCAAAACACAAAAGCAAGCAACCTGGTCCCAGAGCACAGGAACCACGGTGCCTACAAGCATCAAATTCCCTCTTCTTTATTCGACATAAGTCCTCTGGCATGTGCTAATGCTGCACAATTTCACTGCCTGCAAAAGTAGAAGGGCCCCCTCCTTGGGCAATTTCTACTACATTCTGCTGAATTTTGAGGTTATTTGCACAGGCAAGGCAGGGCCCTAGGGTGACCATTAAAGGTTTGCTTTTTCAGGAGGAAAACTTTGAAGATGCTATCATTAATGGCATTTCCTGCTTTTCGTACAGTTCTTATTGACTTTAACCAAACCAAAAAAAAAAAAAATTATGTCAATGTTACTAAGTTGTTTTATTTACCAAACAATGCACACACACACTAAACACTGGTCTATCAGCATAGGGCTCGGATCTTTTTAGGAAACAAAAAATCATTTAGATGAAAAATGTATGAATGCCAAGATCCTGCAAAATAGTCCCTTGATTTCTTTTTAGCACAAGACATGGAAGCAACTTTAAAAATTGCAGAAAAATATTTGATAGAATATAGATAAATTTTAATTAAGATCTTGCCTGTGGGCGGGCCCACAGCCCTGGCATCTCGACTCTTATCTACCAGCACAAGGCACTCCCAGTATCCTGTGCTCACAAGGAAGGAGCAAGCTCTGTGCATGCAGAGATGGGTTTCTTTAGTTGCTTAACTGTTTCCTCCAGAGAGACAGCTCCAAAGTGAAGTGACAAGTCACTGATGGAGCTGGAAGGGGGTTTATTTTTCACTTTGGATGACAAATCTAGATCTTTCTCATTCTCTCCTCACACCGAAAAGAAGGATGTCAACCAAACTGGATGAGTGGTTGTTCTTTCTACTGTTTTAATTTTTAATTATACTTTCCCTAAACTTGATCTCAACCTATCAGTAAAAATAAAACAGCGGTCTGAAAACTTCAAATGAGAATGGTGCAATTTTTCCAGCAGTTTTTCTTATTGTCTGTCCCTTCCCACGTCAGCCCTGGTGCACGGGGGCAGGGGAGGGGAGTGCTTGGCACTCTGGAGGTTCTCACACCCCTCTCCTGTCTAGACCAGGACTACGTCTGATTTTCTGTTGCCCCAAGGCTACAACTTCCAGTGAAGAAAATATTAAATTCAAAATCATCTGCCCATCTTGGCTCCTTCCGAAAAGTCAAAACCTGTCAGAGGCCAAATTCCCACGACTGGCATCAGAAAACCTCTTGGTCCATTTTGCAGCTTTAGTGTCATTACTGCTCAGCCTATGAGCCTGTTAAGTGTTTTGGACAGTGATAAACATTCCTGTGAGGTAAGGATTTCATGGGGACACCAAGAAAGGAGCAGACATAGCATGGAGCAATGGTGCTGGGAGCTGGGGAGGATTTAACCAATTTACATTTACTCCTCATCTGACTCGTACTGCGGTCCTCCAGCCTTTCCCTCTGGAGACCTTCAGCTCAAGCCTGCCTGCTGCCAATGAGGCCAGGGTTTCATGTGCAGAATTAATCACAACCAGCCTTCCCTGACATCTCAGTGGCAAGCCGGGGTCAGCACTGGTGTGCTGGGAGGGGAGGAGGAACAAGGCTAGTCAGTCAATCTGCTGCCTGGTGTCACCAGTGATTTATGGCCCGCTTCAAACACAGCCATTGATCTGTCCTGCTTTCCCCAGCACGCTTGTCAGTGTGTAATAAAGCCAATGGGAATTCCAGGGTGTTGAGTCAAAGGACTTAAGTATGCTCAGGTTTGCTTATTTAGAAAAACACACCTGAAGCCTCCCCATTTGGGAAGCTGCTCAAGATTTACAATCCTGTAGAAATTTGCAAGGGTAAGAACAAGAAATACAACCCCAACCAGCCCTTCAGGCAGCCGGCCAATTAATCTTTCCTTTGCTGTCTGCTGCTTGTTCGCTTTTCTGCCTTCAGCAGTTTGGGAAGATCTAAGCCAGGCAGCGGCAGTGACTTCCTCCCGCCTGGCCCGCAGTGAACCCCCGAGAGCCGGCCCGGAGGTGAACCCAGCAATTCCCTGGGCTGCACCTCTCATGAGGGCTGCTCTGGAAATCACCTGCTGTTCTCATCCCGGGCTCCCCTCAAGGCCAGGCCAAACGCCACACGCTCCCTGGTGAGGCAAGGGGCTGCACAGCCTCCTGCAGCTGACAAGCGAAAGTCTCTACAGCTCGGGAATGGCTTCAGCTCAGAGGACCACCAACCTCACGAGCTCCAGGACTTGAGGACCTCTCTAAGAACGGTTCTCTCATCACCTGGGAAGGAGGGAGGAGGTATAGAGACAACCCAGGTCAGACAAAATGCCTCTGTGCCTGGCACTGCAGGACGGTTCACGTGAAGGGGCAGCACGGAGCACTGATTTGTCTCCTCACTGCTTCCAGAAGGTTGCCTGAAGCCACAGCCCACATGTGGGTTTGCACCCATGCAACATAGGCTGAAGGAGAGCATGGAATGAAGGGTGAGTCACCTCGCCCAGAAAGACAGCACACATGATGTGATCAGCCATGAGAGGGTTAACATTGTCCTGCCTTTGCAGGGTCTGACCTTAATTGTACCATCAGTGACTTCTCACTTCTATGACCCATCAAGAATAAAACACTGCTCTACTGCTTAGTATGAGTTATACATTTAAAATATTGAAAAGGTAAAACTTTTGCCCAGTACAATGAGGGAATGTATCTTACTCTCTTGCTTTGCACTTGAATAAAAATCCCCACCCAAAACAAATACTAAAAAAATCCCCAACAAAACAAATCCACATTTTCTCATGCAACATTTTAAACCAAAAAATTTGCATCTCATAAGCTCCTGAAATTCCATTTGTAAAGAGTAGTTTTCCTAAACGTAGTATTTCCAATATATTCTTCTTTTTCTAATCAGAAAACATTGACTGTTTAAGCTAAGCAGAAAGAAGGAGATAAGCCCCAGCAGTTTTTATTCTGACAAAATATTCACTTTCTCTGCAAAGAAAATTTCCTTTAACAATTACTAAGCAGTAGAATAAATGAGACTGCAGAGCAAGCTCTTCCACAGATCTCATTAAAACTGCTATCCTAGTAGCCCAGCATGCTCCCTTTCAAAGCATTCATGAATTCTCAGCTCCTCTGGAAAAGCAGGGGTGAACCTTTCACATCAGGTGTCTCAAAAATCACAGAATTTCAAGTCAGTGGCCATTTAGGAGGTGTTGGACCCAGTCCAACGGATTTTAAATTTCAGCTACTGCACATGTCATAACAATCAAACTGCATGAAAAGAAACACAGAGAATAGCAGGTTCCTAAGAAATATTAGCGCCAAGTCTTGTTGAGTAATGAAGGAAAATGCTCACCTATGGGACTTTCCACAATTTTTATCGGTTATCAAAATCCCCCGAGAGACACACATTCTTCAGTCTCTCTTTCTACTGGGATGAGCTTCCCAGTACTCTGGGGAGGGGGCAGAGGAGCGGGAAGGAATAGAAAATCCTTCTTGAAAAAAGCACATTGTAGTAACTGTCATTAAAATGCTGATATTTACAACACCCACTCACATTTGGGCAGCCTGGGAAGGTCAGTGTGCAGTGGCGCTGGATTCCCCAGCCCTGCGCAAAGAACTGCTTCTGGTTTTGCCCAGCCAAGCACTCTTTACAATAAAGCTTGTCCTCATTATTTTATCTTCCCGTCTTGACACCTAAAGGGGCAGGAAAAGTGGGGAGGAGGGGATCTCATAGGAAAAGAGGCCATTTTGTGGCCAAAATCATAATAGCTAGGGGAAAAAAAAAAAGGGGGTTCTTGCTTTCTGTATTTCAATCTTTACTTGGCCTCCCCAGTCACAACAGAGCTGTCACTTCAAGGAGACATTGAATATCCCAGCACTGGGAGTGCCAGCATCTCTTGTGTAGATTAACCCCAGTAAGTCCTTCTTTCTGGAACAGCTTTTGTGGCCCTTCTTATCCAGAAGGCAAGTCTCAAGGTAATAAAACCAGCCAGCTTGTCCTACTAGCAACACAGACACTGCCTCATCTCTGTAGCAGAGGGAAGCTTTTCCCCAAAGACCCTGGCTAAACCCTACTGTGGCAACCAGCTGAAGCCTGTATGTAAACAGCACACACGTCCGAAAGCAGCTGGACAACTTGTGTAAATGCTGGCATTCACAGCTGAGCAGTCGGAGCCTGCTCAAGCGGAAAAATCTCTCTGCACTGCAATCCTTGCAGTAGGGAGCTCTTCACTTCGTGGTCGAGCCCAGGAGTCATTGCCCTGAGCAATCCAGAGACCAGCACAGATTGAAGTGGCTGCAAGGGAAAGACTTTGTTGTCATACTTTGGCCTCCAATTTCAGTATTATCATTATCCCAACAGGGCAGGTATAGGTCAAGAAATATATAGTACTCCCTCAATGAGAGAAGAAGAGAACAGATTTATGGGGATCTGGGGACATTGGTTTATATTGGCTGAAAATCTAGCCCTAAAATATCTTACAAAAATTGGCAGTGAACGCCGCAGTTTTCTACCAAGAGAGATGCTCCATTCCAGGGCTCTAGAGAAAACACAGAGGTAAATTTGAACCTGTGACTTCCCCCAAATCACCCAGTAGAGGCCCAGCAAAAGAAGTGCTGTGTTTGAAACAGGCTTACACACTGCCAAACACTCCCTCGCACTCTTCCAGATAAAGGGAGAGGAGTTGTTCTTCCACCTTCCAGATCAAGGTTTGAACAAGGCAATTAATTTGAAGAGGGCAATTTTATTAGACTCAAATTTGCCTGGGGTAAAAAACATCCATTAACAGACACCAGCTAATGGGAAGGTGCTCAATATCCCCTGGGCTTTTTGGCAGCTGGGAGCATGTTCTGTGCTGGATTCATCAGAGCTAAAGGTGACAAATTGGGCTTTAACATAGGACCCTGTAAACTTGGTCTGCTTCAGACTTCACATAGGAAAAAACTCCAGAATGCTCAGCTCTTCACAACACTGACAGCAAGAATGGGTATATGGGCAAATAACACACAGGCACCTGCCTGTGTCCCTGCCACCCCGGACACTGTCCCAGGGTACACGCTGCCACATCAACAAAACCTGTTGTTAAATTACCTCAAACAAGCAGCAGCATAAAGCCATCAGTGGAAGGTGGGACATAACTGCCATGATGGGAGATACTCCCATGGTCAGGGCACATCTAGCTTGTCTCATTGGTTCAAACACCCGTAAATCGTACATCTCTACACTAAGGAATGACCTTACAGCCACAACTACATTTTTACCAGTTTGAAGGTGGTTTGTTAAACCTATCTAAATGGCAGATGACAACTCTTCCTGAAGGACCACACAGGCAGAGTTAAAGAAATACTCAGTGCAAATGCAAAGCTATTGCTGCTGTGCTGCTGTGCTTGCTCTCAGTCAAGGATGCTGGAAAGTGCCCTGCACAGCTATACACAGCTTTCTCACTCAGTGATTGCATGTGCATATCCACCCACTCATGTGGGCTCGTTCACTGGTCAGCAGTATTTTCTAGGCACGATCTAATGATGAGGAGTCGACATTGTCGCAGCCTGAAGTACGCTGCCACCAAGCACGTGCGTACACATTTAATCTGGCAGCAGAAGCAGTGATATCTCTTGGGACACTCAATTCAGAGTCTCTAAGGGGAAAATTAGCTCCCCAAATCACACGGATGCCTTTGAAAGCATGTGTCAGTACTGTCATAACATGGTATTTGCTGGTTCATGCACCAGTGGATTAATTTAGCACTAAATAGGTAACGTTTGTACAAACTCCAGTTGTTTGAGCTAAGCTTGCAGAGGACACCTATCTAACCATGGTACAAATC
Organism: Apaloderma vittatum; assembly: GCF_000703405.1. Taxonomy (NCBI): domain Eukaryota; kingdom Metazoa; phylum Chordata; class Aves; order Trogoniformes; family Trogonidae; genus Apaloderma; species Apaloderma vittatum. The sequence goes on along the minus strand of NW_009694995.1, from coordinate 30,506 downwards.
ACTACTGCACTCCTTTCTTGGACTTGAGCTCATGGCAGCCTGCTTGGAAAGCCCTGGAATATCTGTTTATTGCACAGATTTTAACAATAGCCTTTGTGCCCTGCCTATGTGGTAACAGAGGGCGTTTCAACCATTGACAACGCTGAGTTCCTTGAAGTTGCTAATGGGTTAAAGTTGGGACATCTGGTGAAACACTAGCCTCAGCTGTTCCTCAAATGACATCTTCTTGGGTCAAATTTATCTCTTCTTGCCAGTCCATCTGCTCACAGCCTGTCAATGGTAAACACTTGAGAGCCACAGAGCAAGCGGGGCGGCAGACAGCAGTGAAGGACAGCATCTTGGAGTCTAACTAGATAGCGATACGGGAGCAAAAATAGTCCCCCGTGCTCTCCCCCTCCCAGTCATCTTCCTCCCGCTGCGCTCCAGGGTCAGGGTCAGGCCAGGGAGCGGTGTGCCACCCTGAATACAGAGCTCAGACCAGGCTGCCCAAGGCCTAGTGAGAGACTTGTTTGTTTCCTAAGGCAACAAGGAAAAAGCCACCAGGGACAACTCAGCACACTCCTGCACTTGCTCATGCTTCAAATGCCCCAGGGGAGCAGTTCACACTCAGGCTGCCAGATGGTACATGGTCATTTCTGTCAGCAAGGTATTCCAGAGCCTCCTGGTCTTTACTTGCCACCCCTGGGAAGTCCTGGCCATGTACCACCAGCCCATAGAATACAGCAGGAGGCACAGAGAATCTAGAGGCTACAAGGGAAGGCACAAGGTGAATATTCTTCTTACTTCCCAAGGAGTTTGTACATTCAAGGGCCATTGCTTTCTTGCCCGTGTCTCTAGGGAGGACATCTTTCTTGCCCGTGTCTCTAGGGAGGACATCTTTGTTGCAGAAGGCAATGGCCCTCACTGTGGACATGACTATTTCCCTGCACAGACACACACACTCATATTCCAACTCAAGAGCCCCAGATCACCTGGCAGCTGGTTAAAAATCTGGGATACATACGTGGCTTGCCCTGCTGCTCCTAGACTATGATGTATCTGAGAAGGGTGAATGGTATAAACCCCATCCAAAAGATGAGGTATTGCAAGGGTTTCTGAAGGTCAATCAATGTGCACAAGTGGTCAGGAAGTCACTTCACAATTAGGGTAATCTGGAAGAAGCAGATTAAGCTGTCCATGGCGTCAACTGACTGGTAACAACATCTGAGGATGCACTGACCCGATGGGTTGCAACCTGGTGAATAAATCTCCAGGTTTAAAATGGGCAGACATGGCACAAAGGCCACAGTTTGTCCCATGGGTTACAAAGGCATATTCAGAGTTAAACAAGCACTCTGTGCTGCTGTGTCTTGCTACCACAGTGGTGATGTCCTGCAAGCAGCAAAGATTAGTTTCAAGTTGGCCCTTTTCTATGCAATGAGAAATTTCTACCTTGAGTCACTTGGATTCTCTCATAACAGGGTCATAACACTGCACTGGGCTATTGCAGGGCACCTGCTTGTGTCTCGATGCTGCCCAAAACATGGCGAGGAAACATCATCATGACCCCCATAAAGCAATGAGGCTTCTTAGCATGCTATGAATACCCTCAAAGAGAAAAGGCTCTTTCACCCTGCTAGCGCTATGCAATTCCTTTACTGTGCCACGCGACTGCAAGAAAAGCATTTGCCTTCTCCTTCACAAGCTTCTCCATATCCCCAATTAACTACATTAACTCCATAACTAACCTCATGTCTCTGGCGCGTGCTGGCAACTGGCAAAACCCACGTTTCAAGACGTGCTTGATGCATTACTGCACAGCGGATCAGGACACAGACATTTTAGTGTGCGTCAGACACCACATTTCTCCATCCTTGAAACTGATCCTGCCGGAGTGTGCTCTCTGCAGAGCCAGGACTTTAACCCGAGAGCACAGCTGCATTTTTAAGTATCATGTTAATACAGTGTCGTGATGGGGATTTTGTTCAAGGGTGGATGGCTCCACTCTGACCTTTGGCTCCAGAGGCACGCTTTAAAATTAAACCTTTGCTTCTTGTGTGACCCACCACTCATTTCTCTCCATTCATATAATCGTGTGATTTTAAGAACTGGTCACATTCTCGTCTGCTGGTGCCAGTGGCAGCCAAGAGAAAAGTAGTATGTACTCCAGTGTTTTTAACCCCGAAAGTCTTTCACAGGTGTGTTAATTCAGAAAACAGAGGAAGACCTTGGCATTGTCCATCTGGCCTGGTGGCATGCAAGCTCTCACCTTGGGTTCAGAGCCACAGCTACAGAAATTACATTAAGCCAACAGTAGACCCCAGCCAAAAGGCTCCTTTGGGACCCTGTGCTCCGGTGAGAAGGGAGCAAGAAGAATGGTGATCAGTAAGAGCAGGAGCAGCACTGGAAGCCCTGCTCTGCTTCTACTGCCTCGTGTTCCTGTTTCACTGAGGCAAGTCCTCGCCTTGCCATGAGCTTGCTTCTGCTCCCACATTGCCCCATGCCTCTAGTAGCAGGTAGCCTGGGCCCTGTGTGTCCATGCGCCTGCGGAAGTCTGATCGTTCCCGCTCTGCAGCCCCCAGCACATCCAGTCCCACTTCAAGAAATGAGCCATCCTTATGCTTTTAATTGTGCTACCCTCTAGTGGCCAATCCCATCCCCGTGAAGCTCAGATCGCTGCTCCCGGCAGGAGGAGAGCCCTTGGACTGCGAACCTTCAAAGCCAGAAGCCAGCATGGTGCTGTGCAAGAACGACTTGCACATTTGAAAGGAGGCAGAGACCTGCCAAGGTCAAGTGCTAGCCCAGATAGAGTGTGCTCAAACCACCCCATCTCTGCTTTGGCCTTAGGAAGGAGAAGATGCCCCTGCTCAGGCTGAGAGGTCTTGACAAGAGCAGGGTGAAGCCAGCTCAATATCAGGTGCTTGCAACACAAAAACCACGACCCAATTTGGACTCTTGGCACGCTCTGCAAGGCAGCGTGCTTGCCTTCTCCTCCCTGCTCCTCGCTCTCCCCGCTGTCTCACACCAGGCACTCCAGCAGCTTAGATGTGAGCAGAAAAACTCAACACGTCAATAAAAATGGGTTAGAATTCAAGGAACGTCCTTGCAATTACAGAGATAATTGCTACATTTCAGAACCAAACATTACTTAATAGTGCTCAATTATCTTGTGGCAGGGCCTGCAATGGCAACAACTAATTGCTTAACTAAAGACTTTCTTCTTTCCACCCTGTGTCAACATGCACACATGCAATTAGGCCATTGTTGCAGGGAGGAGAGAAGATACATGTTGTGAAAAGTGGGGTTAAGTTGCAGCCACAGCCACATTTCGAAGCTCAGAGGACAGGTGTCTCACCTCAGGTGTCACAAGAATGGGAAGCAGAACTGGAAAAGCCCAGGAGGGGACAAGGATGCAGATTTTTGCTTCATGTCTCTGAACAGGGAACTCAAATGACTGCACCATGTGCCTCATGCCACTCTTATAAGTCTATACCCTCCCCTTCCTGCCAGGCTCAGCTGCATGTCAGTTTATCAGTCTGGAGAGTTCACAGACACTAGTAAAAAAACCCAAACCACAAAACAAAATAACCCGAAAAGAAATCAACTGCCTAATCAGCTAATAGAAGATTTTTCTTTGGTTACTTTTGAGCTTGTTGAAACCCTGCTTGCTATTCACCACTTCACCAAACACCTCTCGTATGAAAGAAAAGGGGAAAAGTGTATACTTCTCTTGTTATTTGCCATTTCGTAACTTCTTCACAACACTCTTTACTATCTCAATAATTCCCGTAAGTAGGGCCTTTCACTCCACTTTGACACAGAATTACTCCTTGTCCTTCAAGCCCTCATCCCTTCTCCCTGACTTTTTCAGCCCCTCCTCTATCTGAGGCAGAAACACAAGACCCCAGATCAGGCCATTACCCTTGTGAAAGCATCAGGTCTTGATTTCTACTTCTGACTGCTCACGTTTGGTCTGTTCCTCTGACCAGACAGAGCTCACCACAGAGCCAGCCCCAGGCCTTGTCTCCTGAACATTGGGTACCCGGGATCCAAGGGCTGTGCCTATTCAGCTCTGCTCATTCTTTTCCGACTCACATTTCTCAGGCATGAATTCCCGAGGCTGTTTTGTTGTTCAGTTACCAGCTCAACTCCCTCCCTTTGAAACCCCTCTTCACTATTCTTGTGACATTTTTTTCCTACAGTTCATCATAGTTTCCACAACACTAATAAACAAGCTAGGGTTGACTGTCTGGCTCAGAGACCTCTTTGGGGGACTTCAGCTTCATGGAAAACCATTCTCATCCTCGTTGTGTAGGTTTGACAGTTTCAAATCATAGCAATAGTTTACTCTCATCCTTCAAGTTGCTGAATGGCTCTGTGAAGATTTAAGACAAAGGCTTCAAGACCCGCAAATTATGTCTTTAAAATCTTATTTTTCCTATCTGCTACATTAACAGCTCTCAGGGACTAAACAGCATAGTTTCCTCTCTAGAACACCATGCTAGTTTGTCCTCATCTTTCCCCATGATTTAAGTCGTTTGCGTGTTCTTTGGACTCATATTTCAGTTACAAGCCTAGGAAAGGGACAGAAGCCAGTGGGGTACTAAGATTTTGTAGACTCAAACTGACAAAGAATTGTAACTCAGAAAGGGAATAGTTAACATCCCCTAAATTTGAGGGCAGTTTTATAGCAGACACTTCAGTTTGCTAGCAACGCACCCTCTCCATTTTCACACATGCACCCATGGGCTGTTTCACAGTAGTAACCTCACCTGCAATTAGCCACTGTTTCAAGTCTTTGATCTTTATAACCCTCCAGAGGACAACAAGATTCCCACATAAAAGCCTTTTATTATTTTATTCCACACATGGGAGTGACCCTATGCTCCTATATTTATTAAAAAAAAAAAAAAGTCCTTACCTGGACTCAGAAATTCCCATTAAGCTGAGCGAGGCCATAGCAAGGGGGGAAAAAAAAAATCTCGTTTTGGAGCATGGCTCTCCCAGGTGCTAAGGGAGATGATTACAGCCCCAACCTGATGGCCTTCACCTGCTCCCTGAGCAGTCTGCTGCTCTGCCAGTATCCTGAGCATCAAGCCCATCCTTGAGGGGGACTTCTTGGGGATGTGCCCTGTCTTGCTGATTCATTTTCTAGGGTTATTTTTCATTCGTTTGAGCTATTGTCCAATTCACAGTTCAGGATCAGCACACATTGTCCCTTTCCAAGGAGCTTACCACAACCGATTGAGCTTGGCTATATGCCATGGAGGAGAAGACATCTACATCTGCTCCTCTAGGACACACCAAGGCAGAACAGTGCACCAGCTCATGGAGAGCTGATTGCTGAATTTTTTCTCACTATTTTTGTAGGGCAATCTGGTGCAGAGCTGGTAGCTCAGAGGCCCAAGCCATAGTTCTGGTCCCAAAGAAAACAAAACATCAGGGCCTCAAGGCTCTTAATTAACTCTGAGTGATAATCATGGCCTGCCCAACCCCAGGGGAATGGAAAAAACCCTCCAGTGTGAGATGCACATAAAGGTGCTGGACTGAAACATGAATATTTTTAACCACTGTCAGTGGTTAGAAGGCAGTGTGGAGTGGGGGGAAGAGAAGAAGGGAAGATCCTCAGCTTGAGGAACTTCTGGTTTAGCACCAGCATGTAGGAAGCAACCTAGAAATCAAAGAAGTTTCTGTCCAGTGCTTTTGCTTTTTGCAGGACTGCTTTCAAAATGTATAAAACATTGATATTCTATATCCTTTACAGTTCATTAGTGCACAGTAAAATATGCCTTTAGCTACTTCCTTTTTGTCTTTTTTTTTTTAATTAGATTTGGCTTAAAAATATATCTAGTCTGCATAATGCTGCCAAGGAGATGACAAAATAATGCTTTAGGAGAGCCAGCAGTCCTTCGATGCCTCTGTGGAAGAGTTGAGCTTCAGCGACAATGCTCTTTTCACCTCACAGGGACATTTCCAGAGACTCATCCGAGGGAGTGGGAGAGGCACCTGGTTCCCACTGCTATCGAAGTCTGGCCAGTAGCTTCAGACACCTTCCAGAAAATTCCCCTGGAATGCTGCCCTACTTTTTAAGGAATGAGCAGAGGGGGTTTGTGTGGTTCTGCATAGCAGGGAGTCTCAATGGGTCCAGTAAACCCTTCTCCCAGTGGCAGATGCAGCTCTGTGCCTCGGGTGCCTCCTTCCCACTCTCTGCATGTGAAGAGAACTTTCAGCAGCCAGGGTGAAGCCACCCCACGTGAGGAGCACTCTGAGGCTGATGTGAAAGGACACAGCATCTGGCAGGCGGTAGGAGGCAGGAGCCACTCCTATCACTCAAACTGCGTGGGTTTGGGGTTTCAGAGGTAGTGCCAATGAAGATGCAGAACCTTAGAAACTGCTTTGAATTATGAAATCATCTTAAATTGTCTGCCACCTTTGGAAGGAAAACTTCTCACTACCCATCTCCATCTGAGTCCACGGTTGTGAATCTCGAGCATGTGCTGATAGAGGACGTTTCATAAGACAACCTGAAATGCAGTACTGTCAGGGTGCAGGCCTGGCAGTCTTCCCTGGTTCTGCATTTGGTAGCAGCTTCTCCTGCTAGCTGTCCACCAGCACCATGCTCTGGTGTTTAAGCACACAGATGTCACCAAATTAAAAATTTGCACACTCACTAAGCACGCAGCTCAACCTCGGTTCTCAGCCCTGAGAAGCCTCTTTTATCTTCTGTAGTAAAATCTACAGCATTAGCTCATCATTTATAAAATGCCTTGTATTACAAAGTCTCTCTGAAGCAGAGTTTGCCCTAGTTATATAAAAAAAAATTAAATAAATCAATCACAAATAATGTATACCCAAAATCTTCAGTTAAAGGTTTCCTTTGCTTTCTGGTTTCTTCACTTTCAGGCAACACATGCTTCACCCTTTCAAACTTTCCTTTGCTAATCTGCAAACTAAAAATTCACTTTGATCTTAATGAACACTGAGAGAGGGACAGAGAATGGTGATTGACCCTGGTTTAATGCATAGCCGTTCTCCAGCTGAACCACAGGCTCATCACTCTCCCACCCTGAGTGTGATAGCTCGATTTGGCTGATGGATAGCATGATTCACCAGGGAAGCAGGTTACTGTGAGAGCCTGAACCCTCTGCCCTGCTTCTGGAGCTGGCATGCTGTGAGGGGAAAAAAGGAAGGGGCAAGTAATATGAATTTCCCAATTAAAAACTGTTGAATTGTCACACTGGAATTGAAAATCATACTTTATTTTCAGCTTTAACCTCAAAAAGCCACTTGGATGTGAACCCTTCTGTGTTGCTGCTGCTGTAACTGCATCACATGGAGGGCAGACCTTGTCAGCTGGTTGTTTGTTTTTCTCCTTTCATCTCATAGGCCTCTTACCTTCACACGTGACTGGAAAAAGACTGTATCAGCCAGAAAGCGTGGTCTGTGCTGCCCTGGTACCTGCGGGTAGCGTTCAATAACAGGTACTACAAGCACAGGGCTCATCCTGCCCTGACCCTCGTGCCAGAAGCCTGTCAAGCAGTTGCTCTGTCTAAACTGTACCCTGCTTAACAGAGCACAGTGCCTTCTTTTTTTCCCTTCTCCTCCTTTGGGAGCTCATATTTCTTACCTCCCACTGTAACACTTATTGGAAAATATATCCTTCACCTCTAGTCTAAGTGTCCCCTTCCCCTGGCTGGAAAGTCACTGATGATGGGGGTGGAAGGTGGCAGCTTGTTCTCAGCTCATCAATCTATCACAAACCTCTGCAGCAGGCTAGCTGGCTCCAACCCTCATTTATTTTCAAGCACAGAGGATGTTTGTGCTTGATCGGATATGCTAGATAAATGATTTCAAGCTGTAGAGTTCATTTCATCACGAATCACAGACAGGGGTTGAAATCCTGTTCATGAAATCTGAGGACAAATTTCCATTAACCTTCCTGGAAAGGTGGGATGCTGGTCACCCTGAAATAAATAATAATGTAAATTAAATCAAAGGAGGCCACGGGAAGGGGATAAGCCAGAAGATTTCATTTGTATCATCCTTAACTTCACCCCAGGTCTGTGGAATAACATATGTAAGGGATATTTGCTTTTCCAGGTCACTAGTAGCTGTAAAAGAGACATCATTAAGGAGTCTCACAAACCCAGATAAGATAAACTTCAGAAGCTTCTGAATAAGCCCCAAGATGCTGTTATAACATCAGTCAGACCTTTCAGTTTAGCTAATAACTTTGATATCCCTATGGATAAGTGTTGCTTTTCCTCTAGGAATAGAGAAGTCTCTTGCCTGCCTCCTGCAGAAAGCTTTCCCATGGGGCTCCCACCATCCTGCTGGAAGTGGCAGTGCAGAGCTCAGGGCTGGTGACACAGTTTTCTATTTCCAGCAGCGTTCACTTCCCTTTTCCCTCCACGCCAGCAGAGGAGATCACCCAGGCTTCCGTTCTAAGGACACGAAGGGTCCCCCCCTCCAAACTGGTAAATCACTCGGGTTCTCAACATGGAGTTCCTCCCAGAAATCAGAGGGAGTAACAGAACCATATAACTTCTTACTCTTTTTTTTTTTTTTTCAAATGCCACTGATTGTGCAGTAGGAGCTATGTAGGAATGCTTGTCTTTTTTCTTCACAAAGACCTCACACCTGGAAGTCAGACCAGGGAAATCAGTTATTAGAGCATCTCTCTGCACCTCTACTGTGTCCAGGCAGGCCAGACTGACAATTATTCAGTGTCCTACACTAAATGAGTAGGTGAGTTCTCAGCCCAGCCTGCAGTACAGCATCCACCCTATATCACCTATGTATCTCACAAAGGAGAGACAGAGGGAGAGAAGAAAATGAGGGTAAACGGGTAACAGGAGGAACAGGGAAGACAACAAAGAAGGATCAAGACCTGTGCTTGTTACTATGGAAGCAGTACAAATCTGCATTTCACATCTTGTAATCTGTGCCCTGGAGCTGCTTTAAAGGCCCTCTCCCCCTGCGGTAGCACAACATGCCATGTCCTTCCCAGTTCACAGTGGGGTCAGGGAGGAGGCTCTTAGGGAAAAGCTGCTCAGCATCAGCTATAAGGCCTGTGCTCAGCAGGACAGCGTGGGCATCACCTCCCTGTCTTAATGAAGAATAGCCTCAGCATTGAGACCTCCACCAAAATGCACTTGCCTACATCCCTCCATGGCACCTCACTGGCCCCCAGAACCTAATTCCTGAAATTAGGTCCCAGGACAGAGGTTTTTGGTTTCCTAAATAGACATGTGCTGGAGAGTGGCCAGAGGCTTTGGGTATGCCGAATGAGAGTGGAGTAGTCTGAGGGGAAGCTTTCTGCCTACAGGGAGAGCAGGATGTGTGAGAGCAGGTCTACAGCACTCAGTTGGAGAAAAATTACCAGCAGATTATGAGCTTGATAGCAGGATTTAGTGTAGAGAGGGCCAGGCCGCATGAGTCACCGTGCTGCTGCTGCCAATCTCTGCTGATGGCTGTGATATCCCAGTGACTGTGGAGCAGGGACCAGCAGGGAGATCACCAGGTTAGTTATGGAGCCGGCCACTCTCGAAGGTTGGCAGCTGCTGCCTCTGTCTCTGCTCCTTCACAGCACCAGAAACTGGGGAGGAGAGAGCACCAGCATCTGAGGACTGCCAGCTTTTGCCACTCGCTACTTGTGTGGGCTGTGCACAGCACGGCCATTCCTTCCCCAGGAACTGGGTGAGGAAACAGGCTTTGCTCCACTGTGAGCCCCTCTTCTGGTGCGCATATGAGGAGCCGAACTGTGCCCAACCCCAACGTGGGAAGAGCTGAGCTTTGCCATGGTTGAGCACTAGGGCACCCAAGCCTGTGGCCAAGCTTCTAGGCAAGTCCAGACAAAAGATCTAAAAGAACTAAAGCAGAGGGACCCTGCATCCCCCTCCTCCAAAAAACCCCACAGAAACAAACAAAAAAACCCCCCAAACAATAAACCTCACCCCAAAACACGAAACAGTCACTCTGGTCTTCAAGAGAATCAGGCCCCTGTTGGGACAGGTGGGTCTGGGCTCTGATGTCTTCAGCTCCATCACTTGCCACAGCAGATGAACTAGCTCAGGTACTTGTTCAGCCTCGCATACTTTCATTACTGTCAGCCCTTGCATACCCAGCACCCCATTCACCCTAGTGGGTACCGTCACATCATCTATCATTTTGACCCTTCCTCTGTGCAGGTCTAAATAACACTGGGATGGGCTCCCAATCAGTCAAGCTCAGTCTTTTAACCAGGGATCACATCACACCAAAGGTTGTAGAGAGGTCCTTGACACCAAAATGTTTTGATAATCAAACAAACATCCCCAAGCGACTCTAGGCATCGAGCACAGCTGATGCACGGGTAGCCAAAGTAGCTTTGAACTGTCAAGCCACACAGCCACATAACAGAGAGCTCAGCAAATCGTTACTGAGAAACTGGGTGCGCTCTTGGATTACTGCTACACATGAAGCCAGCTGTCCTGTCTGCACATCCAGTGCTACCTATGCTGGCTAGTCTGATTGTAGCTCCAGTATGTGCAAGCTGAAGCCCTGGTGCAGGCCAATGCTGCTACCTGCATGGTTTTCAAGAATCACATCCACTCTGTAGAGTACAGTAAAGCCAACATGTTCTGCATGCTCTTCCACGTGGCCAGCACTGTACCCACCGTGCGCTAAAGGAAAGCACAGGTTGCAGATAAATGCTGCTGAACAGCATCTGCAAGCATGAGGCTCCACAGACCCACCACTGTAACCAGTAAGGGATGGAGAGTTCATGTTCTCTGGCTAACACTACCGTAGCTCCTGTTTAGGAGCAGAGATAGTTACTTTTCCTGCTTTGCATTCAGAGTCCCTGCCTCTTGGATGAAAAATAAACCCGAATACATCATCCATTCATTGCTGGGGCTCCCCTCTTCCTTTGCTCCGGGTGGATGTAGTGACTGGATATGATGAGGTGCTACCTGGCCTGAAAAATCTCTAGATATTGCAGTTCAGTGCCCAGGGGCTGCAGCTGGACTAGATTATGTTAGGCTGGGCTAACCAGAGGGATTTTTCCTGGGTTTCTCCAGCACCATGTTAACCACAAATCACAAAGCAGCAAGACCTAAAAAAGTGTTCGCATGTGAAATGTTTTCTTCCTGAGCAGGTCCAAAAAATAAAAAGTCCCATGAGGTCAGAAGAGAAATGTAAAGTAATTGTTGGGGTCTGAGGTTCTTCAATGCAGTCTTGAAATGACTCACCCTGCCATAGTCAAGCTACTAGATTTCCTGTTTGCTCTACCCCAATCTTTGGGTGTTTTTCAGCAACTGGAACTATGAATTAAACTCCTACACTAGAAAACAGCTGGTGGCAATGGAGGTGGGGTAATTTCATGAAGTAACTATGACACACCAATGTGAGAAGGCTTGTGATCCAGTTTTAGTTTAAATTTGGAGACTAAAGTTCACCTCAGTCCCTATTTTATCTGAATGGCTTATTCAGCTCAATAACATATTTTGCATCCCTATTTCCCCTGCTGCACAATGGAATATGATGCCATACACTCTGCTTGTCATAGCTCAGATCCTGTCTTACATTTCTCTAATGCCTTGCATGCTGGAAAGTCTTGGCATGTTTCACAAGCTGCTGTATATGTAGCCAGAATCAGACATGTGGCCACTTCTGGGGTGGAAGACAGAAGTAACTGCATGTGCTGCACTAGGAGGAGTAAGATTCTGTCCCGGAAGAGATACTTTTGCATAACATGTCGTTAATGTCAATCTCTGAACACCCAGCAAGCTGCTAGCTACAAGTTTAGCTGCATCTGAAGGACTGCAAATATTCCTGCTAGGCTGTGAACCTGTAGTTCCAGGCAATCCATTTCTGCCTAACCTGCTAGGCTGTTGGTAGCTGTTTTCATCACTTAGATACACTAATAGACCAGTATTCGATAAATATCAATGTAGATCACAAGCTTCTGTGCCTTCTGGCAAGGGTAATGCCTTCTCAAAGACGCCTTTGAGAAAGGATCCAACACCAGGTGGGAAAGGAGGCAAATTGCCAGGAAAAAAAAGTGATCTTTTCTCTCCCACCTCTCATCATCTTCGGGTATCTCTTCTCATTGCCCCCAAATGTCGGGCTACAGTTGGCAGAAGAGGCAGCAATGCAAGAAGGAGGTGAATCTTGCAGATTGGGAGGGCAAAGGCAGAGCTGCAAGGAGGGAGGTTGTGGTCTGAGCTGTGATTCTCAACAGGCTGCATTAGCTGCAGATTGAGGAGTGGATGGCAGTAAGGGTGTGACACAGGCTCTTTCCTCCCAGTGCCTTCTGCAGCCATCAAGGTCCTGCACATCCTTCTCCTGGTTGAAGAGCTGACACTGTGACAACTCGATTGACTCTCACAATGCAAGTTTGGTGCTTGGAGCTAGTATGTCCTCATTAAACACACTGTTTAATTAAGGCTCCCAATCCTACTCCCATATCAGATGCCAGACTCCAGGCATCCTGCAGTTTCTTTAGCACCTACCTGGAACCATTTGCCATAACCTGCCCACTCATGTCTGTCCCCTCTCCCAAAAGCCTGGGAAGAAAAAGCGTGTCCTTCTGGAGGTCCAAGGAAGAGGTTCCAGCAGGGTTCTTGTTGAGGTACCTGCTAGTTGCCTTGCAGCACTTGGGATGGTGCCAGTGGACAGGAAGTTGACCAAGGACACCTATGCCCTGGTTACAATGCCACTACTAGCTCCTTCTTCCGCTGGGTTTTAGTTTACTTCCTGTTCTGATTTCTGACAGGCCTACATACTTGCTATTTTTAGGGAAGGAGAAGGAGGGGGGGAAAAATCTCTTTCTCCATGCCAGCCTTTCTTAACATCATCCTGGAGCTAAAGAGGTGAGAGTGATGCCCTTTTCTTCTGCACCCTGAGAAGGTACAGAGGAAAAGAGCAGTTTTTGTGGCCCTGAGCACTGCCTGGGGCAGTGGTTGGCAGCTGAAAAAGACCTGGTTTCCAGCTGCACACCCAGCTGCTGTGGTGTGCATCCTACCTCAGCCTGAATCACAGCTGCTGGTAGGAGTGAACACCCGGGGATGCAGAGGAACACTCCCTTCAGCTGCACCAGCTCTTCATGTCCAGGAAACCACAGCCCTGGTTTAGTGGTGTAGCTGTAACGTGGGTGAGTGCCTTTAGGCACACTCTCAGCGGGCAGAATACAGCTAATTTTTAGAATGCATTTACATTTTGGTGGGGTAGTGGATATGAAGTGATTGGCTAAAAAAATAGGGTCTAGCACACTTTAAAAAAAGATTGGCTGCTGACACACCATAGCCCTGAGCCATTCCTGGCTGTGTGAACAAAATAGCCTCCCAAAGCAATTGGCTAAATGTTCTGTTTGCAGTGCAGCAAGCTGCTGGGTACCGCACAACATCTGGAATTTGCTGGAAGGTTAACTCAAAAGTCCTTAAAAACCTGTGCAGACGCATAAGGCTGCTTAAAGACAGCAGAGCCTCTGAATACCCCCTTACAGGTGAAATGGACAATTGGAATTCATTGCTCTGCATGCAGAGCAAGTCCATACCACACATACAGAGCAGGGGGGACTAGGGATCCTGCACATCCACCAGCATCTGCTCCTGCAGGTCTGTTCCATGAAGCAGATGAATGCCTGAACAACATGGCTTCACATGTGGCTGCTGGGCCCAGCATGGGGTGGGTAAGATGAAGAAGAGCAGCTGCAGTTCTGTATCACCAGCGTAGCAGGGAATTTCATCCAAGTCTATTCATCCAGTCACTGTGCAAACCCTCCTGAAAACACAGAAAGTGTATTATATCAATCAACATTGGTTTATTGTAGCCTGTTTTACTAGGCGCTGGCTATTGAAAAGCTCTTATTTCTCTCCCACCCCAAACCACAGTCATACTCATTGCTTTACTCAGGTAAAGTCGTTTTCACACGAGGGCAAGGTTTGCACTGATGACGGAATGAAAGGTCCACTGGTGAGCCCATGTACCAGCCCATCTGTATGAGATACTGTGGCTGAACAGGACTGAGGCCTCACCTCCACCAAAGCTGCTGTCTGGATACTGAGCTTAAAATCAGCAGAAACCCAGAAGACAATCAGACTCATTCCTGGCTCTGCCTTTCTTTGGCATCATGTGCCCAGATGCCCATGTGCCACCCGAGATGCTTCCTGCTCCTCAGCAGGATCTTTCCCTTTGCGAGAAATTCCCTTCATCTTAAAAAGCAGCCTGTGGGGCAGATAGACAAAAGCTGTTTCCTGATGTCTCAGCCATACCTCTGCCTTGTGCAGCACCAAAAAACGTTGGGGTTGGCAGCCCTGGGATAGCCCCTTTCTTCAGCTCTGTCTCTCACATGCAAACCTGATGCTGTTTCAGGCCAGGATGTCTGGACATCCTCTAACAAGCCTCTAACAACGGAATTTCTTCCATCACCTGGACTTGTTTTCTAAGGAGCAAAGGCTGAAGGGATATATTTGTTGATGGTGTGTATCTTGGTTGCTACCAGGATTGGCAGTTTTAAGGATTTTCCACGGATCGCGTGTCCCTCCATGTTGCAGCACAGTGACCCAGACACAACACTGACAGCTGCAGGGTAAATAAATAAAAACAGAGTATTTTGATCTTGGAGCGGGAGGTGGTTTGGAGGGGAAGGGGGGGCCGGGGTGTCATCCAGACAGAACAGGGTGGCCACAGCTGTGATGGGAACAGATGCGGCACAGGGAGCGGGGAATAAAGTTCTGCAAATGTAAGCAATGCTGGAAAGTCTTGGAGAATGGCATGCATATTTGGGACAGGTGGGAAGTGTTTACATTGAAATAAGGATGATGGCCTGACAGGACGCTGGTCACGTTACCTGTGACCCAAGCTGACCGACTGCAGCTCTCATGGGCTGAGAACATCTGAGACCACCATTTCTCTGTCACAGTAGAGCCCACTGAATGCAGGTAGGGTCCTGCCCAGTGCTATGAGTGCCCGTAGGTGTTCTGTCCCTCTCACAAGCAAGCTGACATTGGCTCTAAGACAGTCTTTATCACAGTCTAGCTCGTAGTGGGTCTCTGTAGTACCCCTGTGCAAGCCTTGGGTCAGGCAGTATCAAGGCAGTATCAAGATCGGATTCACCTGAACCAGCAAACCTGCCAGTGTGGTCTCCGGCACAGCTGGAGCACAGCTGGCAGTGCCCAAGGACGCCCATCTGGCTGACTCCAAGGAGCAGCCCTGCCATGGCTGAGTCCCAAGCTGGGTACAGCAGTTTGGTTTGGGTTTTTAAGTCTAGCAGAAGCTACTTCTCAACTGATGTTTAAATGATGAAACAACTAGAATTACGCACTATTTTTAATTCTCAGAAGCCGCCCTGCTGCCAGGAAGAGCCCAGGGAGTAACTTGCAGGGCAGTAACCTGCTGCTAACTTCTGGCTGACTGGACTAACATTTTGGTACAAAGTAGTTGTGCTGTGTGCTCTTAATGATAAGAAGTTGTGGGGCTTGTTGCAGGGGACCTTTGCAATGCTTCAATGAATTGCTTCCATGCTAAAGACTCATCACAACTAATGACATGAACAAAATCCTTCTTTTCTACTGGTGCATTATATCCTTTCCATAAATCATTAAGGGCTGGATTTTTCAAGAACCCTAGAGGCACCTGTTTCCCATTTAAAATTAATGGAGGGTTAGGGACCCAGCTCCTTAAGGTACTATCAAAAACCCAGCTGAAATGTTTGAGCTTAGCCTAGCAAAGGCACACAGCACAGCTCTGCCATAGCTGTGGGATGAATGCCTGCATCACACCTACACTACTCAAGAGTGGCAAAGAGACTTGTCCAAGGTCATTTCATACAACAGTGGTGCACTGAACAGTTGAGACAAGCTGCTCCACCTCCTAAGCCTCCAGTCTGCCTCCAGGCCTCCCTTTTGCTCCTGGACGATTGCTGCCTTGTACGACCCACGGGAAAAGAAATCCTACTTAACTGCAGCTATTTCACTGGAGGATGCTCAAAGGCAGCTTGCAAGAAAGTTTGGGCATTTCTAATCAAGCTGAAGGAAGGCTCACAAACACAAAGTCATGTTGAGAAACATTCTTTGCATTTATTCACACCCTAGCCCCTAGATAAAAATAGCTTTATATGTTAAGTTTAGGACCACAGAAAGCCCAGAGGATAGCAAGGGATTATCACAAAAGGGCAGCAAGGCAGTCAAAAAGAGCCTGGGGGACATCTTGTACAATTTCCATGAAGGGAATAATTAATTCAAACTGTATACAGACAGCTCTGGGAGTGTCCACTCTGGAGCTGTTCAAAGAGTCCTTTGCTGCTTTCGGCTCACTTTAAATCAAGTGTCCTAAAAAAACACTTCAGCTATGCATTTCATTTCAGTTACACAGGGTGTTTAAATGCCAAGGGATCAAGGAAAACTTTGTATTAAAGAGCTTCAAGATTTTAACAAGGTACGCAGTCATTAGAAAGTTGTTGAGTCATGAAAATATTCTCAATAATTTGAAATTAATGTTTAGTGTATGCTGTACCATAAAATGCTTAGATGTTATGGCTGTGGGTACTAAGGAAAAACCTTAAGGCCATGACTACACGAGCAAGTTACCGCAAGGTAAGCTAGGCTGTAATTTTAGAGCACACTGCTTACAATAAAGTAACTTCCCTTTTGCCAGCTCTTGTCCTGGGACCAGGGGAGGCAGCTAAGTCCTTGCAGAAGCTGGTGGAGGCTGTCCTTCATGAGGGCTGCTGGCTGAGGGCATGGATGTGCCTGCGTACAGCAGAACAGACAAGGTGCAGTAAATCTGTGCAATAACAGATCTTTTAGTAACTTTGCTCTCTCCAGCACAGATGTAAAGAGGGATGGACTATGTGTAGCAGTCAATACCGTAGAAATGGACACAATTAGATAGTCAGAAAGCTAAATGGAAAGGGCAACATCCTAATGTGGACATTCTGTTTCATAGTAAGAATAAATACATATATTATTAAATGCTTGCTAACAGCAATCAGGCTTTAGCTTCGCTATACCAGTGGCTCTACTGAAGAGGAGGAAAAAAATTACAGGATACCAAAAGTTCCTCTCCTCTCCTCTCCTCTCCTCTCC